>NC_051213.1:26514947-26637447 GCF_015220715.1 Pygocentrus nattereri
GGAAAAGAACTTGACTGTTATGGTCCCCATAAATATGTGGATCTGGTTATGATGTAATATATGGACCTTTCTGCTGAAATAGTTTAACACCGCAATCCCACAGTAAGAATAGTGTTTACCAAAAAAGGATTGTTAAAATCTTTTCAAACCCAAAACATTAATTGCAATAGTAATAAGCTAAATACATACAAACTTGTCATTTTTAGACTCCTTTCTGTTTGTAGGTGTCTGTTACAAACACCTAAATTCCAACTTGTGAATGATGCTTTTTTGTTTTTCAATTTTGTAATACATCAAGTTTGAAATTATTTTACCATTCAGACAGCTGAACATCAAGAAAGTTCTCGTCAGTGGAGGCAGTTTGGATCATCGGGTTGACCCCCAGCTCCTTAACGAAAGCGGCGGAGAGAAGATTACCATCCTGGCCTTGGATGAAGCTGGGAGGGTGAGTGTGATAACGCTGGAACTGTAAGCACCTGAAAGCAGACTATTTGGGTTGTTCTTAAAGGGGCAACTTCAAGTTGTTTTTCTGTATTTCTCCATCTCTCAGGTGTTTTGTTGGCGCTCTGTGGGCATCTTGGTGAGGCAGTGTAGGTGGGCCTATGGGCGACAGGTCTTCATGTCAGACATTGCCCTTGGCAAGAGTGAAATGATGTTTGTGACACAGGATGGTGAAGGCTTCAGTGGCCAATGGCTTGGTGAATACAAGAAGATTGTTAACAAGAAAGGTAAAATGTAAACCTTGCTGAATTTTCAGTTTGACATCTGAAGAATTGTGTGAAATGATTTGATCTAACTCAGTGTTGTGATTTGTCAGGTGTTGGAACGGAGGTGTGTGGTCACTCTGAGAGTGGAGGTGTGTATGAGCGTATTCGTCTTGAAAAACTCCCTTACATCCACAGAGCTGTCAGCATCACCATGGACTCCAAAGGCCGTAACTTTGGGGTGCTACAGTCTGATCCCAAAACAAGGTAATTACATCTAAAACATGATGCGTAAAGCCACACATATACAGTTGGAATCACTGCTTTCACAGAGAATAACTGTAGAATTACAGTGGAGTAAAAAAGTATTTAGTCAGCCACTGATTGTGCAAGTTCTCCTACTTAGAAAGATGAGAGAGGTCTGCACTTCAACTATGAGAGACAATGAGGGGAAAAAAAATCCAGGAAATCACATTGTAGGATTTTTATTTTATAAGAATTTATTTGTAAATTATGGTGGAAAATAATTATTTGGTCACCCACAAACAAGCAAGATTTCTGGCTCTCACAGACCTGTAACTTCTTTAAGAAGCTCTTCTGTCCTCCACTCGTTACCTGTATTAATGGCACCTGTTTGACCTTGTTATCTGTAAAAAAGACACCTGTCCACAGCCTCAAACAGTCAGACTCCAAACTTAACCATGTCCAAAGAGCTGTCGAAGGACACCAGGAAGAAAATTGTAGACTTCTCCTTCTACCCGGCAGCTCCATCTCCAACATTCTTTGACCAATATATCCACTATTCCTCCTCAACACATGCCAGGTTGAGATGGTTTGGACCTCTCTGGCTTTATCTCGAAACTGCTCCACCTTCACTGTCCTTCTGATCTGCTCATTTCTAATCTTGTCCATCCTTGTCACTCCCAATGAAAATCTCAGCATCTTCATCTCCACCACCTCCAGGTCAGCCTCCTGTCTTTTAGACAGAGCCACAGTCTCCAAACCATACAGCATAGCAGGACGCAATACTGTCTTGTAAACCTTCCCTTTCACTGTTGCTGCTATCCTTCTGTCACACATCAGCCCTGACACCCGTCTCCACCCACTCCATCCTGCCTGCACCCTCTTCTTCACCTCTTTTCTACACTGTCCATTGTTCTGGATGGTTGACCCAAGATATTTGATGTCATCCACCTTTAAGACCTCTACTCCTTGCATCTTCACCTTTCCACCTGCCTCCCTCTCATTGACACACATGTTTTCCGTCTTGTCTCTACTGACCTTCATTCCTCTCCTCCAGTGCAAACCTCCACCTCTCCAGATTCTCTTCCACTTGCTCTCTACTCTCACCACAGATCACTGTCATCTGCAGACATCATGGTCCATGGAGCCTCCTGCCTGACCTCATCTGTCAACCTGTCCATCACCATTGCAAACAAGAAGGGGCTCAAAGCTGATTCCTGATGTAACCCTACCTTCACCTTGAAACCATTTGTCACTCCAACTGCACACCTCACCCCTGTCTCACTATCCTCATACATGTCCTGCACCACCCTAACATACTTTTCAGCTACACCTGACTTCCTCATACAGTACCACAGTTCCTCTCTAGGCACCCTATCATATGCCTTCTCTAGATCCACAAAGACACAATGTAGCTCCTTCTGACCTTATGTGTACTGCTCTACCAGCACTCTCAATGCAAAAATTGCATCTGTGGTACTTTCTGGGCATGAAACCAAACTGCTGCTCACTGATCTGAACCTCTCGCCTTAGCCTTGCTTCAACAACTCTTTCCCATACCTTCATGGTGTGGCTCATCAAGTTTATACCTCTGTAGTTACTGCAGCTCTGCACATCACCCTTGTTCTTAAAAATGGGGACCAATACACTGCTTCTCCACTCATCAGGCATCCTCTCACTCGCAAGGATTTTGTTAAACAACCTGGTTAAAAAGTCCACTGCCTTCTCTCCTAAACATCTCCATACCTCCACAGGTATGTCATCTGGACCAACTGCCTTTCCATTCTTCATCCTTTTTAAAGCTGCCCTCACTTCCACCTTACTAATTTTCTGCACTTCCTGATCCACTATCTCTCCCCCCGTTGTCCTCCCCTCTCTCTCGTTTTCCTCATTCATTAGTTCTTCAAAGTACTCCTTCCATCTACTCAACACTCTCTTTTCACTCACTAGTACATTTCCCTGTCTATCCTTTATCAGCCTAACCTGCTGTACATCCTTTCCAGCTCTATCTCTCTGTTTAGCCAAATGATACAAGTCCTTTACTCCTTCTTTACTGTCCAGCCTCTCATACAACTCATCATAGGCCTGAGCCTTTGTGTTTGCCACCATTTTTTTTTTTGCTATGCGACTAGCCTCACAGTACTCCTGCCTACTTCCTTCATCTCTCTGGTTATCCCACTTTTTCTTAGCTGCCTTCTTCTGATTACTCTCCTGGACTTCATTCCACCACCAACTTTCCTTGTCTTCTTTCCTCTGACCAGACGAAACACCCAACACATTCTTGCCAGTTTCTCTCACCACCTTAGCTGTAGTTTCCCAGTCCTCAGGTAACTCCTCACTGCCCCCAAGGGCCTGTTGCAATTTTTCCCTGAACTGCCTGCAACCATCCTCCTCCTTCAGCTTCCACCATCTTTGGCTCTGTCTTCACTCTCTTCCTCTTCTTTGTTTCTTCGTTGTTACCGCAGCCATTTCCTTTCTCTTTGCCAAATCTATAACCATCTGACCTTCCGCATTCCTGTCTTTCACACCATACATACCCAGGACCTTCATGCCCTCTGTTCCCTTCACCAACATGTCCATTGAAGTCTGCACCAATCACTAATCTCTCCTCTCTAGGGACACCATCTACCACTTCATCCATCTTACTCCAAAATTCCTCTTTCTCCTCTGACAACCAACCTGTTGTGCATATGAACGGACCACATTCAGAATTACACCATCCTCCAAATTCAGGCTCATGATCCTGTCTGACACTCTCTTTTACATCCAGAGCACTTTTCACAAGCTGTTCCTTTAGGATTATCCCTACTCCATTTCTCTTCCTGTCTACACCATGATAGAACAGTTTGAATCCACCTCCAATGTTCCTGGCCTTGCTTCCTTTCCATCTGGTCTCCTGGACACAGAATATCTGCCTTCCTTCTCTCCATCATGTCTGCAAGCTCTCTGCCTTTACCAGTCATTGTCCCTATGTTCAGAGTCCCTAATCTAACCTCCACACTCCTGCCTTGCCTTCTAACCCGCCTTCCTCCTCTCCTCTTTGATGGTCTTCGACCTACAGTAGTCCAATTTCCACCGGCACCCTGCTGGTCAACAGCGCCGGACGCAGTCATTTTTAACCCGGGCCTCAACCGATCCGGTATGGCAATCATATTTGTGATCCACATGATAGTTTTGGCACCGGATGCCCTTCCTGACGCAACCCACACAGTTTTTCCGGTCTTGGCACCGGCACCAGAAGTACACAAAGTACACCCCTAATGGCTGGTTTCCATGCAAAATCTCATCCCGTGGGGTCAAAATGATCATGAGAACGGTGAACAAAAATCCCAGAACTACACAGAGGGACCTAATGAACAACCTGCAGAGAGCTGGGACCAAAGTAACAAAGGCCAAAGGCTACCCTCAGTAACACACTATGCCGAGAGGGACTCAAATCCTGCAGTGCCAGGTGTGTCCCCCTGCTTAAGCCAGTACATGTCTAGGCCCGTCTGAAGTTTGCCAGAGAGCATATGGATGATCCAGAAGAGGATTGGAAGGATATAATGTGGTCAGATGAAATCAAAATGGAACTTTTTGGTAAAAACTCAACTCGTCTTTTTTGGAGGAGTTGCATCCCAAGAACACCATATCTACTGTGAAGAATGGGGTTGGAAACATCATGCTTTGGAGCTGTTTTTCTGCAAAGGGGACAAGACAACTGATCCATGTTAACGGAAGAATGAACGGGGCCATGTATCATGAGATTTTAAGCCAAAACCTCCTTCCATCAGTGAGAGCATTGAGGATGGGACGTGGCTGGGTCTTCCAGTATGACGGTGATCCCAAACACACCACTCGGGCAACGAAGGTGTGGCTCCGTAAAAAGCATTTCAAGGTTCTGGAGAGTCTCCAGACCTCAACCCCATAGAAAATTTGTGGAGGCAATTGAAAGTCCGTGTTGCCCAGCAACAGCCCCAAAACATCACTGCTCTAGGGGAGATCTGCAGGAGGAATGGGCCAAAATACGAGCTACAGTATGTGCAAACCTGGTGAAGACTTGCAGGAAACGTTTGACCTCTGTCATTGCCAACAAAGGTTATGTTAGTGTATTGAGTTGAACTTTTGTTATTGACCAATTATTTTCCACCATAATTTACAAATAAATTCTTTAAATATCCTACAATGGGATTTCCTGGATTTTTTTATTTTTTTTTTCTCATTGTCTCTCATAGTTGAAGTGTACCTATGATGAAAATTACAGACCTCTCTCATCTTTCTAAGTAGGAGAACTTGCACAATTATTGGCTGACTAAATACTTTTTTTGCCCCACTGTAGCTATAGGGTTAGTCTTGATTTCAGAGCATAGCATCATTCAAAAACATCCATACTCTTATTGTATTTGTGTTTTTCATAAGTTGCCAAATACCTATTCCTACTACCCATTACCAAATACTAAATGGACCCATTTGGTAACTTCATATGTATATAGCTATATTATCATTGCCTTTAAACGTTATTAAATAACATTGCAGTCAGCTCCCTTTCTGGTATATGGATTTCAGTCAGTACTAAGCTGATAAGTTGATACAAACTTTGTTTATTGATTTCCCCCTCTCTCTGCACAGCCTATTTGAAGTGCCCACCGTCTCAGCCTCTTTGTTTACCCAGCACTTCCAGCAGCTCCAGGCTGAAGCTGACGAAACCGACAGCATCCACGACATAACTCTTCAGGCCGGGGACCGCATCTTTCCTGCTCATAAGTACATCTTATCCATGCGTTCTGAGTTCTTCCGCAAGCAGCTACTCGCAGATTCTGCTCAGGGAGATGAAGGGGACGAGGAAGTGAAGAGGAGTGTGGATGCTGTTGGCTGTGAGCTTCTGATCCTAGAGAAAATCTCACCTGAAATGCTGGAGCATGCTTTGTGCTTCATGTACACAGACTCTTGTGAGATGCTGGTGCACGGAGCCAGGCCAGCCATGCCACACCTCAGCCAGGGCACTGAGCAGCAGCAACAGCTGATCCACAGCCTAGAGGAACTTCGTCTTAGCGCCCGCTCCGCTTTAGAGGTTTACCGCTCTCTGCCTCCCTTGGCTCTTGGCGACGAAGACAAGCCAAAGAGCAAGAGTGCCAAGTCAGGGAAGAAGAGCAAGGGTGTTGGTGGTGCTACCACACATAGGTACAACCCTGTGAAGATGCTTCAAGGTGTAGCCAAGAAACTGGGCTTAGGTAGTCTCTCTGCAAGGTGAACCTTTTTTGATGATGACTTATTGGTTTTTGTGGTTGTGATGTAGTGGTAATTTGTGATGATGATGATGATGATGATGATGATGATGATGATGATGATGATGATGATGATGATTTATTTATTGTTGTTGATCTGTAGGCTTGATGAAGTAAAATATGAGAATGGGAACATCAACGTTGTGCAAAAGAAGACCAGAAGCAAACCAAGATTTTACTCCAAAAAATTGTATGATATGCCAAGTAAACATGCTGTTTAAAAAATTTTGTTAACGAACTTTGAAAGTTTCTGATTAAGATTTTTGTTCTGTGCTGTCTCAGCCCTTACCTCTGTGATGTCACCCTGAGATCTGATGATGGGAAGGAGTTCCCTTGCCACAAATGTGTTCTCTGTGCCCGACTCGGTGAGCCATAAAGTTATGGGGTCTTGTGGTTGTATTATGATAAAATGTAATTCATAGGTTCATAAGTTAATGTTAGTGTTTTATCTAATAAGTGAGAACAACACCACACCTAATTAGAATATGTAAAAAAACTTTAGAATAATATGGTGAAGTTGCAGTGTAAGAGCTGCCAGTGTACTGCAATACATTTTGAAACTACTCGGGTAGTAGCAGTTAATGTTCTGTGTTTATTAACATATTGCATGTAGTTTAACATACTGCATCTGTTTACACTGGCCCTGCAGATTCACTGTACGAAAGTGCCATCTCATAAACCAATCAGTTGCGCAGTGAAGCACACAAATTACGTTATTCTTTGTTTCTCAAGTTTGACCCTTCTCTTTGTATTCCAGAGTACTTCAACAGTATGCTGGGAAATCCATGGATAGAGGTATGATTGTAATTAAAAGTGAAGATGTTTAATTTTGATTGGCTGGCTTTTTTTAATTCACATTCAGTGTGCCTGTAGTCTGTACCACTTACAACTGTTACCAAGGTTGTCATGTAGGTCTGTTCTGCCCCCTTCAGTCTACCAGCTGTAATGCACTGGAGATGCCTACTAGTGCCAAGGTTTTGCAGGTCATACTGGAGTACATCTACACAGATGAGTCTCCCACTATCAGAGGTATTATTCCTCTTCCTCAGATATGTTAGCCCTCATGGGTCACACATATAAGGTGTCCCCTATGAGCCACATTTCTGTTTCTCTTGCAGAATCCCTGAGTGTAGAGTTTGTGTGTAATGTGCTGGTGGTGGCTGATCAACTGCTCATCACTCGGCTGAAGGAGATGTGTGAGGTGGCAGTCAGTGAAAACTGTGAGGGTTTTTTTATTTATATATATATATATATATATATATATATATATATATATATATATATATATATATATATATATATATATATATATATATATATATATATATATATATATATATATATAATATAATATAATCTCAACACAACACACCACCATTGTTGTCTCCCATCATGCTTACAAGACAAACATTTGTTGTATATTGTGTTGTTTATCTCTGTGTAGTGACTCTGAAGAATGCTGCGGAGCTACTGGAGTTTGCTGTGGTATACAACGCTGAGCAGCTGAAACTGTCTTGTCTTCAGTTTATTGCTATCAATATGGGTGCCATGCTGGAATCCAAGTGAGTCCTATATAGGATTGTACAATATGGTACTGTACACTTATAATTTGCAATATATTCATTCCTTTACTATTACAGGAAAACTATGAACGTTACAAAATGTGATTTTGCAAGCTTCTAGTAGTAAAAATGAGTTGTTTAATGAACCTTGGCGTGCTATTTTGGATGAAGTTCCTATAAGAATGTTCAACCCTTATTTGTCCCAGGGCCCTGGAGATTTTGAGTGATGATGTGTTATTGGAGCTGTCCGAAGCATATAGGAAAATGGTGGGTTTATATTCGCACAGCCAGCTCAGTGCTTTATGATGTTCTGGACTTCACTGAGGTCCTTAAATCATGTTGTGGTTTCCTCAGATTCCAGCCATGCAGAAGCGACTTATCACCCCATATTTCAATGCCCCTGATCTTAGTGCCTTTGAAGATGTGAGCTGGGAATCAGTAATCAGCTGTAAAAACAGTTCTGAACAGGAGCAGTCTAGCAAGTATGTCAGTTACAGTTCACCATATTTGTCATGCAGTTCAAACCTGACTCTTCAGTGCAAAGTAACAACCTTGCTGTAATTTTTTGTTGTCAAGTGATGGTGTGTTGAAGAAAGCCAAAATGAAGGCAAAGAGGAAACCACGGCGACGCTCTGATAGCTCTGGAGGGTACAACCTGTCTGATATCATCCAAAGCTCACCCACTGTCATCCAGAGCCCACCTTCTTCAGGTAAGCCTGCTTATCGAATCCTAGAGACCATATTTGGCTTCAGTGTCTCTAGGGGGGCAAGATGGCTCTGACTCCCAATTGCCATTTTTCTCCAAGCACATCAGGCTGACCTATTACATGCTAGCCTTGACCTTTCCAGCCTGGTAGCATTATATGATGGAGAGACCTAACAAGGGGCTGGAAATTGCAGTGACTGAATTTGTGAGAAAATTGGGTTAAATACTAAAACAGTCTGTACACCCTGTGCATGCACTGTACGCTTTACATTGTAGTGCTGAAAATATATTTAAAACATTTTTTTTTTTTTTTTTTTTTTAATTTACAGGCTTGATTGACTCAGGGAAAGCTTGCTCAGTAGAGTCTCTTCATGAGCTGATCACTTCTGATTCTGAGGGTAGTTATATGGGTGTTGGCAGCCCTAGAGATCTTCAGTCACCCATCTTTCAGGACGGGCATGATGCACAAGTAAAGGCACAATTCCCACACACGTACACCACGTTGCTCACAACTCGCATTTTGTTTACCTTTAGCTATAGCTATGAGTGATTTTTATTTTTATTTTGTTTATTATTAGGAAGAGAAGTCAGGACACGTTGACGGGAAAACTCCTCCCAGCACCCCGACTATGAGAAATGGTGCGGTGTCTACCAAGTGTTCCACTCCTGAAAACATCCCGGAGTTAAGGGCCAGGTATGCAAGGGTGTACCTTCATCAAGCTTAAGTGCATCATGCTCTAAATTTAGGCCTACATTTAAAAAATAAATAAAAAATGTAGATTCATCTAACTGCAGTATTTGCCAGTATTTGTCCACCTCAGGTCTGTTCACATACTATAAAATATACATTGCAATATGTATGTGTATCTAGTTTGTGCCTAGTGTAGCCTATGCTGAAATGCAGCCAAGTTGTAACTTTCTTTGTTCAGTCCTGTTCGCCGAGCGCCTGTTTTGGACCTCAGGGCCATTATGGAAATGGAGGCCAACTCCCTGAACCTCGGAGCCACTCCAAAAAGCCCTAGTTCGTAAGTGTTGCTTCATATTGTCTATGTACATCTGTAGTGTTGATGCGAAGTCCTTGGAAAGTGTCAGTTATAAACCATTTAAACCATATAAGCACACCATTTAGAATTTTGGATAAATGTTTTTGTCTTATTTTCCTACTCTTTTTGTAATTAAAAGGTCTGGAAGTAGCAATAAGCCTTCAGCCATGCCTAATAAATTGTCTCAGAAGCAAAGGAAGATGATGGCCATGGCCACTAGAGAGGGCAGCGGGGAAGGAGTGTCTGCTAAATCGTCTGCTAAATCGCCTGCTGTAGCCATTCCAGTGAAGCCCGTGAAGACTTGGTGTGTATCTAAGCTCTGTGTACTTCATCCTCCCCTCCACATTGGTTTACCCATGTACAATGTTGATCTGTCCATGCCTGTGCTTGCTCAGGGCGACAGCAGTACAGTCCCCTCCCTCTTCACTCTCCTTCCGGGATCTATTGATGGAGGAAGAGCAGCGTAGTAAACCATCTGCAGCTGCCATCATGGCTGCTGGAAGTCCAGCAGGTCCTGGAGCCTCCACCAATTGTGCCAAAAGAGTGACCTTTAAGTGTTCAGAGTCCAACAATGCTGACAAACCTGCAGGGTGAGACACAGTGCCCTATTCAGCCCTATTGGCACACATGCTGCTGTATGATCGTTTTGTTGATTAGCAGAGCTTCTGTGTTAAAACCGTTGACAGTACTTCATGGTGCCCGTCTGCCGGTATGGCTCCCTCTTCCATTTTCCACTAGGTGGCACTGTTGCATTTCAATGTGGATTTATTTGCATCATGCATCAGTAGGCATTAGTTGGGTTCGAGTAAACATGAATTGGTCATTTTTTGCAGTCAAGGGCTATAGTATACAGATCAACTGTAGTAACTGGGCCTCTAAATAGAACCTATGCCTACTGTAATTTAAATGGACATTAAAGTTTGTCCCATCCTGAAGGAGTTTCTGTAGTGTTCTGTACGTGAAATCCAGTATTACTGTTAGAATCACAAAGTTTGAATCAGTGGAAATGAACATTTGCAAAAAATATTACTGATGAGCATTATCACATGTTTATGTAGTACATAAACATGTAGTGTGTATATAAACATATATTTGAGCATAATCTTGAACAATAGTTCATGATTATGCTCAAATATCAGAAATCTTCAAAAGAAATTATTTTAGGAGAAATGTTGATTATTGACATTGACATTTTTGTTCAGAGTATTCTTCAGAGGCTATACGTTTTGAAAGCTGTGTGTGTGCACGCAAGTGCATGCATGTGTGGATGGATGTTATTCTGCATAACCCCTCTTGGCTGCGTTACTTAATCTTGAGGGAAGTTTCCCCCAGCCAGTGCCAGTACTGATCTGATATCAGGCTACAGACCTGCATCTCTGGCCAGGCATCCATAATTCTCTATCCGCTCCCTGTTGTGGCAAGCTTCAGCACAAGTCAAAATACCCCCCCCTCTGTGTTTCACTATAATATTTTGTCTGTGATCATAATCTCCATTGATAAGGGCACACTTTGTCACAACCAATCTTTGTTTTTGCTGTGCATTTATGAGTACACCCTGAGTGGGAGTAGGCCAGGGAGAGGACACAGCAGTTGGTTATAGATCACTGCTCATGCTGCCTCAGGAAAGGACTGCTCTTTAACATCCAGGTGAAGGCTTGAGTGACTTGAATAGTGCAGACAGGCTTGTTGGGCTTTCAGATTTGAAATATTGTTGGTGTTGCACTGGGAACATGTTATACTTTTATGCTTTCTCCTCTCATAAAATGTTGCCTTTTTTGGAAATTCTCACTTTCGAGCCCTGTATGTGCAGTTGCGCTCTCTCAGCTGTCTCATTTTTCCTTGTTTTATCACTTGCTCGCCAACCCACAAAAACCAACACACTTGCAACCTGCTTGTCATCTTAAGTAAACTCAACTTCTCTGTTCCATAAGATAAAATTACTCAATGTTTGCAGCAGTATGATTACTGCTAAATGCATGAACATGAAACCCTGCATTTGCTGAAGATTGCTTTCATTTTTGTCAGCCCATGGCTGCTTGGGCCACTGAGCAGCCCACCATCTGCTGCCGCTGTGACCTTTGCATCCATTGTGGAAGAAGAGAAACAACAGGAAGCTGCCCTCATTCGCAATCGTGAAAAGCCTCTGGCATTGATACAGGTAACTGGTGGCTTTATGAGTAGGCCTCTGTTCAGCAGCAGGTAATGGAGTAACCATGGTGTCCCTATGGTGGGTATTTTGGGTGGTGGGGGTGGCTGGCTGGAATGGGAAACCATGAGTTTTCAATTTACCCCCCCCCCTTCGCTTTCTTTTGATATGAAAAATATATGCATGACCATGTTCATGAGCTCATCTCTAAATTCATGATCTCTTATACTCTTCTGTATGCCTAATCTGTCGTAGGTTGAAGAGCGAGCAATTCAGGACTTGATGGTTCATTACAGAGCCTTGAACAACCCGGATGAGCTCATCGTGGTGGAGAGATCACCCCAAGGCCCTGTTGCCACTCCTACATGGAACAAACATTCATATTAGCATAACTGCAGCATATTCATAATGCATTCACTACATATCCCGGGATGCACTCGGGTATATCAGTGTTGACTTGTACCTAAAACTGGAGTGATGTTTTGGCTTTATGCTCTTGTGTTGGGCATTTTGATGCTGCTTTTTATTTCTTTTGTTAAAAATTGAATGTGTCCTGTTAGACAGCTTGCAATAAAGCACAAAAAATTATAATGATCCCAGTAATAGGCAGGAATTTTGGACCTGACCCCAAAAAGGAAAAAGCCCCATGGCCACATGTGCAGACTTGAGTGTTTGCCAAAGATTAGTTCATTTCATGTGACGGGAGGTGACGTGGTGAAATTCAGGCTCTATGTTGTCAAGAATTGTCTGTACTGTGTAAAGAGAATTGAGTGGTACTTTTTATATGAGGTGTAGAGGAAAGCATGTGGCTGCATAGACAGCTCAGGCTTATCCTAAAATTACAGCTCTGGAAACAAGTGTATGGAAATAAAAATTGGTGGCCTTCTGTACTCACAGTAAATGCTGATGTTAATTTGCTTAGTTTGTTTCTTTTTGCTTAGTTTTTGTCCCTCCCTTTTTTTTTTTTTTTTTTTTTTTAAGCTGAAGACTTAGAATTATTAAGCCAAACATTTACAAGCACAGTCCCATGAGTTGGTTCTGTTGGCAGGTAATTTTATACTCTGTGATCCTGAAGTAGCACATCGGTATTACAGACAGAGAGAAAACGTTTGTTTGTTGTTGACCGAGGTTTCAGGCAGTGGCATGCAATAAAGAACTCATGTGCATCAGTTCTGGTTTCCCTTGTTTTTTGTGCAGTGTCTTTTGTTTAAATCAGACTCTTACACTGCACATCACTTTAACATAAACATAGCTTGGTGCACACAAACTGAATTTCAGACCACTTTGAATTGAAATATGATCTGTTGGAAAGAACAGTGAAATCACACAGGCTGCACAGATTTATAATAGTTTCTCTTAAGTTCTACATCTGGTATATGGTCATGAACTCATGAGAACATCACGAAAACCACTTCTCAGAGCCCTTCTATAGTAAACGTATGCATGTAGCTTGTACGAGGTAGCTGGTAATGTCCAGACAAACCTGAAAATCATCAGAGTTATTATAATTAACAAACTTGCACTAGTATGAACTGGTGAAAAAATAAAACTATATTAAAAATTAAACCAGCACAACTGTAATGTACACTGCAAAACTAAAACTAAATAGAATTACTAAGGAGAAAAAAAAACATTTAGAAGTGGATTCCTTTTTGTCTTTGGCCGTCTTTAAGGCAAGCTGCAGCCAAACTGAGCTCAGTCTACTGTTGGCCTAATTTTGCACTATACTAATACCCACCATCATAGCTTTCATTATGATACTTAAAACTGAAACTGTAGCTGAAAATAAACAGAACTTAGTTTTCAGAAAATAAAAACAAACTTTCAAATCTAACACATTACACTGCAATGGGAAACTCTAGTTTTTGTTTTTTATTATAAACTTTCAGTGCATACACTGAATATCTCCTTTCACTTGACATAAATAATGTCTTCAGACTTTGTCAGTTGGTTTGATAATATGCAAGTGAAAACTTCAAGGCATCACAACTAATTGTTGGATGGATGCGCCATGCAAAGTTTCACAATGTGCTCTCAGACTAATGGTAATGAAGATTAGAGTGTGTAGATTTGAAATGAACACTTGTTCCTCCTCACTGAATAATAGTCAAATAAAAAGGTGTGTGGAGCTTGTCTGTAATATTATAGCTTCTCTGTATTCTTCTAAGCTGCAGGTTCTTATATTCTTGAAACTACATGAACTCTTGTAACAGTTCTTTCATGCACCTGTTCCTGTTAAAAGGTTCTAAATGACCGGTTATCATGCATATTAGGAGTCAGATGAGACCCTATCAATTATTTTGAGTGATGTCAGTCTTATTTCTGTTACATTTTCATTCATGTGCTCATGTTGATCTCCTCTTGATGAATTTGATGCTTGTGATTAGACAAGCTAGACAGATGACTCCTCTCTAACAGATTCCTCCCTCTGCATACTGAAGTTCCATTACGGTGTTAAAAAGGTGTGACTGTGAGAGCAGACTGGATAACCCCTCCATAAAAAAGTGCATTGTGATTAAGGACAGTAATAGGCTGTAATTGCTGACATGGTGCCATTTAGTCATCTGACATGGGTCCTGTGAAGAGAATAGCAATTACCTCTTTGACTCAATTAGGGCGAGAGCAGATGTTCTATGGGCCTGACAAAAAAACACCGGGGGGTCGCAGAGACATCTTGAGATGCCTGTATTTCAAAGTGTATTTCTTGATTAGGAGACTTATTTCTGATAAAGAAGTGTAATGGCTGTCAAACACACTAGGTCAAGTGTGCATTATTCTAGACGCATGAACTTCACCGTGCAGAGTGAGATAACATCAGTCTAAGCAAGAGTGATATTTATCAGTTCAAAGAATAAGAGCTGGAACTTTCCGTTCTGTCCAGCCTTATTGGCTCTCTTCTGTCATCTATTCAAAATTCTTTCTTTTTTCTAACAAAACCAGAATGTATTTTCAGTGCATCGGTACATATGAAATGAGTGACGTTATCCCATCTGCACAACTGAAAAAGAAACGGAAAAAAGCTTTAGATAAGAAGAGTAAGCAAGAATTGTATAGTCTGTTGACATTGTTGTATGCACCAAGGGAATGCCTGAGTTTATTTTCCTGACTGTGAGCAGGAAAGCAGTAAATGGGGCCTCATGGTCACCTATGCTGAAACAGTGGGCCTTTGAATTGACTTGACTCAAATGAGTAGGTGTATGCAAGGCACAACCTATTTTTATGCAGTTAAATAGGTTCATTTAAAGAAAACATGTTATAAATGTCATTTAAATAATATTTCAGTTGTATAGATCTGATATTTGCGGTTCTACTTTGTGATCAAAAATACATTTGCCTGTGTTTGACACAGCCTCGTTCTGCTAATCATATTTATCTCAAAGCAGATATTTGATGTATTTAGGTTTGGAAAGCTCTTCTGGTTCAAGCTATATTGAATTTACCAGAACTTTCTAGTGGTTGTCACAACTAGACCATCAGTCCATTACAGTCACCTGTAGTTGTAACAAGTTGTAGCATTTGCACTTGTGCAGTGTTTGTCTGAATTATTCATAAACAGCAAAAGCTTGAAAGAAAACTGCTTTTAAAAATATGATCAATCTAATATTTCAAATATTTTTGAAATTATTTCTCAAAAATGTATCAGATTTTGCCCTGCTCTCCCTTAAATCATTTTCTACATAAATGAACGTTTATTACGTCAACAAAATACTTGCTTTTAGTTTGTTTACTTTCAGGAAAATTGTTTTTATTAATTTTTGATTAGATGATTAGATATTAATCAATCTACCATTCAAATAACAAGTGACGGAGAGGCACCATGCAAATCATCCATCATACAGTCATCTAAACATACAGTAAAAGGTTGGACTCTTACTGCTGCCACATCATGTTTCTGAAAAGAATTCTCTTTAGTAATCATCATCTCATCATTCCATGCCAAAGTGCAATGTAAAAGCTGTCCTTAAGTCATTTAAACTATGATGTTTAGGCTTTACTCTGCACAGTTTAGGCACAGTTGTAGACGTTGTGTCATGGGAAGTTGCCTAAAGAAGACTAACAGAAATTAGGTAAGTCACTTATCTGACTGGTGGTGCAGTTTTTCACAATAATGGTTTTGGTGTCATGCTTCTGGGTTAAGCTGTTGTATTGATGCAAGTAAAACTAGACCTAATGTTTAGCTGGTGATCTTTTTATATGACCTGTAGTGCTGAGTATGAATATGGTGTGTCTTGCTTTAACTGAGTATTACTTCATTGATCAGGAGAGTCACATAGAGGCACATTCTTTCAACATTGTGCTGGAAAATGACTGTCAGTTTTCCCTCCTGACACATGGAGAAGCCATCCGGCTGCCCTCCAGCCACACAAGATACCTACAGAACTCTGTGTTTGTGACAAATGGGATAGAAAGAGGGATGGACCATCCACTCTGAGGAATTCCTGCTCCATTCTTAACCTGCTCAGACAGTGGGCCGGTGCCTGGCCTGGACCCTGCCATCATTCCTCATTCAGCACTCTCAGAGTGAGGCTCATCCACATCCAGTGCCTTTCACACACTGCCTGATAAAAAACTTGGGGATAGCTTGGCTTCTTTTCAATTTGAAATATCTCACCGTGACTTACTTGATATGTAGAGTGAGAGTTGTACAGTGATGCTGACATCACAACAAAGCGTGTGAAGTGTAGCATGATTCCAAGGTAGTACTTAGTCAGCTTTTAAAAGGCCTTTTCCCACATTTGTATTTTATTTTCCTCATAAAGTCCACTTACGCTGTTGCGTGCCAAAGTTTAAGTGCTCCTGGGCAAATGTACATTTAGTTTTTTAAGGGAAAAAAAGTTGCACATCCTTTACAGGGAAAACACTTCTGTGTATTTTAATATTTTAATGTATATGTACTGTTAATATGTTGAATTTAACATACGGGACTGGGGTGTTTGTTATTTTATATCATACTAAACTTTTATTATGTATTTTTTAAACTTATGCATTATAAATACAAAGACAGAGAATGTGGACCAAGAGTGTCTGAACTTTGTGTGCAGATTTCTGAATTCTTCTACACTTTTTCAGTTTGTTTTAACCATTAGGCTACATTACAGCACCGACATGGCTGAGACATAACAGCGAATACAGCAAATTGCATTTTGTTTAATTCATTAGAAGGCATCTTCATACAGGGGTAATTTTTTTTTCTATAGCACCCTAAGGAGTAGGGGGCTCATTTGCTAATACTGAAACAGGGGAAGGCAATTTGCATATTACAGGAGACACCCCCTTCCCCCTGTCCTCTGGTTCTTATACCCCCTCTGCCGTACTACAGCAGGAAGAGACATTACTCAGCTTGTACATATGACATTGCATGTCACATTTACTTTACTGCAGATACAGAAAGCAAAAAAACAGAGGAAGTAAGAGAATGTCTTAATTTCCTTTCAGCAAAACCTGAAACGTCCACTCTAGCTGCTTAGTCTCTCTCCTTCTATAGCTAAGAACCCAACCAAGCGAGCACTCCTGATCTCATTTGGCTGTCATGGAGCCATTTAGCATGGATTACGCGAGTGCTCCTCATTAGCCTCCTGCTTTGAATGATTAAGGCTACAAGTTGGAGTGTAACCGTGAACAAGCCCTGCTGCGTTGTGTGACGTCAATCATCCTCCACGCCTTTGGTATAGTAAACCCTGCGGCCATGTGCCGCTGTGCATGTCCCGGTCCACTGCCAGATAAGGGGCAGTGTGGAGAGCTTTCCCTGGATGGGGACTTAAACACATGTGTTGTTAGGCAGGACAAAAGCGGCAGTGGAAAAGAAAGCTCAATTATGGCCTATAGGTTTAAAGGAAATGTTCTTTTTTTCTGAAAAACAATAAGCTGAAATAACACTTATCCTTGCATCACACTGATAAAGTCTTTTCTCAATGGGTTGTAACAGTTGGCTGGGGGGTTTATTCACAGGTCTCTGAGGCATTAGAGAGGTGGAAGTCTGTTACAGCTGATGAAAGCACATCTGCTCTGCACATCACTAGCTAAAATCCTTTAGCAGCAGTGCTCTCTACTTGCACCTTTGGAGTAGGCGTCTGGAAGCTAAACTGCAAAAAGCGCATAATCAAAGAGATCAGATCTCGCAGAGGCGTATGAGATGTTCAGTCTATCAACCGCCCTGAGACAGGAACACGTGCAATAGCAACATTATGAACCTGCCATTGTCACGGATCCGCCAAAGCATTTTTGAGTGTGGACCTGAAGGCACTGAAGGCACAATGACTACTTTATTTTTCCATCTCTCTGGCCCACCACATATAATCCCACCCTAAAGTTCCTCAAAAGCTGAGAGATTCCGCATCAGGTTGTCCCCTGAGTCTGACCAAGTGAACTGAGGAGGGCTGGAAATCCCATCTGGAGTGAGTGCCGATCTGATATTCTCCCAAAACTAACTGTGCACCTTAGCACTGTGGCTAGCGGTCCAGCAGGACTCACTCAAACGGCCCACCTGGTATTGCAATTGAGGATAAATGAGAGACAAGCCAGAGGAAGAGGAAAGAAAAATGGAATTCAGCATCATTTTCACGCTGCATCAAAATGCTTTTATTGCTTTTTATTGTCTATTTGGAAGAAAACCTACATCCTGTGTATCCTGTGAATAACCTATTCTAGTATTCTGCATTTTTCATGCATGTTGTTATGACATTTGTGAAGTTTAGTGATTCATTCAAGTTAATTTTTACATGACCACTTTCTGACCTGTATTCCTTAGAATGAAACAGGCTTATTTTCTTACTGTGCCTTTAAGACTGATGAATGTAAATAACCTTTGTTTTGATTGGCTGCTCAATATTTTGCCTCATTCAAAAAGCAGTCTGTGCTGAAACACTCCTTATAACTTCAGTGTGAATGGGCAAGGCTGAACTGAATTGAATAACTGTGTCATTACAAGGTGCCAACAGGAAATAAGCTTCATCCTTGGTTGGCTTACCAACTCTGTTGAACTCATGGCACAGTACCCTGGTCATACAACATTATTGTTATACAGATGGGGAATTGTGTGTTTATGTATATACATACATTCAAAAGTTATGGCACATTGTTTTTATTTTTTCCAACAAGTTACACTCAACAAGTAAATTGGCCACTAAAATGTGCAGAAAATATTTATATATTTAGGTTGTTCTCTGTAGAGAATGTTAACTTATTTTCACTTAGAAAATAAAAAGAACACATTTTTAAATTTTTGTACAAGATGGTTACAAAATGTGAACACTCATTGTGGCACAAGAGTTAGAGGAAGGCTTTTTTTACAGCAATTATAGTCACTTCCTATTCTTATGTGATCGGTTGTTTCTGATTCTGGTGTGATGAATGTGACCGCAAGCAAGTCAGAACGAATAACAGTCAAATGTAAAGATAGTCCGTACTTCTTCTTTTCACTCTGATCTTTTACCTTTGATAGTTACTGTGTGATCATACAACCAGAACACGACAATAAATTGTCATTATTATTCTCCATTTTTTGCATGTAATCCAAGCATCACATGAATTATCGTTTTCTTTCACTGACTGATCAGCAATCCTCTCTGACCATTGAAAAAAAGTGCTGGAGAGTGAAGAGAGATCATAAATGCGAATGAATCCTTTTTGACAACTTGGATATGACACAGCAGTTTAATATTTTGTGCACATAAAATTCCTAGTCCTGTCAGTTCGTTGGCAGAGTCGGCCCTCTGCACTTGGTTTATTAGCTGGTGTGTCCAAATCAGTCTTGGTCAGGAGGTTCAGAGATGAGCACTCAGGGACCACAAAAGAACTTTTTTTTATTGCTTGAGGGCAAGAGGCCCTGTCTCCAGATATTAAATTTCTTACCAGACCAGTGCTCTTCATTTTTGAAAGCCACAGTCCATTCAAATATGCATATGCTTGTAAATCAGTTTTGTCTGTATTGACTGCTCCACAAATGGTGTGGTGTTTTTCATGGGTGAATGAAGTAATTAAGTAATTGCACTTTGCTATTATTCTATACATATATGTATATAAATAATAAGTATTATTTTGGATGATTTGTATTTTATTAAAATATCATTGAAATCTTACTCAGTCAAATCTTAAAGAGCCCATATCATGGAGTTTGAAGTAATATGTAAAAATTTCAAAGCGCACCATCCACTACCCAGTCCACACAGTCCATATATAGAAGCTCAAAACCTATTGAGCCTACAGCCGCTCAATTCCACCCATTAATGTTAAAGTTCTAGGGAGTGCTTTTTGAATGAGGCACACTACAGGACAGCGATTCAGAACAGAGCTCATTTATTTTATATCTGTCCTAAAGGCTCAGTAATAAAAACAGCCTGTTTAATTCCAGGGGATAAGGAGAGGCTGGAAAATGATCACGTTAAAATGAATTAAGAGTCTTTGAATTTGAAAAGAAGAAAAATGTAGGAAATGTGCCCTTTCAAGACCAGGAGTTTTTTATTTTTCCACCCACATATTTAATTGCTATTATTAATTAAACCAAATTATTTTTTATTCAAACAAATTAATTCCAGTGTAAAATCAAACTGCCAACAACTATACTAATACACAGACTGGTATTACATGATAATCACAATGCTATATGTCTTACCCACACTACAG
This sequence comes from Pygocentrus nattereri, assembly GCF_015220715.1. Lineage (NCBI taxonomy): Eukaryota > Metazoa > Chordata > Actinopteri > Characiformes > Serrasalmidae > Pygocentrus > Pygocentrus nattereri. The sequence goes on from NC_051213.1 coordinate 26,535,238, forward strand.
ATGGATGCTGGAGGACAGTATGAACTAGACGTAATGCCATGCAACGCCATGTTATGATACTGTATTTCAGATTTAATGATGAATTGATTCATTTTATCTGATAAAATGCACACCTACACACACGCACACTCGCACATCTATCGTACATGTATATATATATATATATGTGTGTGTGTGTGCGTTTTACCAGATAAAATGAATTAATTCATTTGATTCATTTTTAGCAGTATTAATAGTGTACAAGACTACTAGTATTATAAATGAACAGGTAGAGATATGATTCAGTAGCACGGGAGTGACGTTTTAACAGTTCAACAGGCCTCAGGTTTAAGTTGAGGAGCAAAATGTTTTAAAAGATTTAAGTGAACTGGTGCTGATTTACATATAAGTAGGCTAGGGTCATCACTTAAGGTAGCCATAGGTGCATAGGTCCTCCTCTCTAGGCTAAGACTGTGTTAGAGTAAATGGGATAAGCTGGATTTAAAGGGCTGGGTGGCTGCAGTGACGCAGACCTTGTGCCTTGATGGATCCTGACAGATGCCCCACCCTGACACTGCACCCAATCTCTGACTCCTTTCCTGAGTCTGGAGAGCACCTGGGCATGCAGCTTACCTTCTGCCATCAGCGTTTCTGACGTACATGTCTAGGACTGTACTGATGGCGGTGACGAGTAAGTGATGCCAGTTGCCTTTTAAGGAAATGCAATATGCATATAGTTAGCGGAGAGAGGAGCAGGAAATGTTACACTGTCTTAGTGAACACATCTTTCGAAATCTCCAGGACATGACAGCGGCCGCCGTGGCTACAGGTTTTCATTCTTATGAAGTGGAAACTCACCCAAATCCACTTGTTTAAAAAGTTGTTCTCAGTCTTCAACAACTGTGAAGTTTGAACAGGACTCGTGGTTCAGGCTGAAAACTGCAAATAGCTATAAGATTTCTAGCAGACATGGTGTGGGCAAGTAGATCTAGAATATGACTGCACAGGATCTAGAAAATGCACGTGGCATGGTGGGTAGCATTTTCGCCTCACAGCAAGAAGGGCCTGGGTTCGATTCCCTTGCCAGGCGACCCTGGTCCTTTCTGTGTGGAGTTTGCATGTTCTCCCCCAGGTGTGTTTGGGTTTCCTCCGGGTACTCCAGTTTCCCCCCACAGTCCAAAGACATGCATTCAGGCTAATTGGACATGGTAAATTGCCCCTAGGTGTGAGTGTATGTCTGTCTGTCTGCCCTGCGATGGACTGGCAACCTGTCCAGGGTGTATCCTGCCTTCCGCCTGATGACAGCTGGGATAGGCTCCAGCACCCCCCATGACCCTGAGGGAGAAGCGGCTTAGAAGATGTATGTGAAGATCTAGAAAAGCTTTTCATGCATTTATCTCGAGCAGGTTAGAAAAATCCACTAGACAGCTGCACCTCAGACTGCTGCAAAAAAATATTAACCAAGACAAAGTGGTTAGAACACATCACTCCGACACTCCAGCCCTAGTACTGGCTCCTGCTCAGCTACAGAATAGATTCCAAAATACTGCTACTGGTCTACAAATCACTACATGGACTAGGACCTAAATTACACTGCCGGCATGCAAAATACAGCCCCACTAGACATCTCAGATCACTACAGTCTGCTCAGTTAAAAGGGCCTAGAGCTAAACATGATGGCACTGCCTTCAGGCAGTAGGAATAAACTCTCAGAAGATGTGAGATGTGCACAGACTCCAGCCACTTTCAAAAACATACTGAAAATCATATCTGTTCACCTGTTCCTTCCAGACCCTTTAAACACCTGCACTTTGCATCTTTTCATCATTTTACTGTTTATTTTCCATTGCTCTATTGTTCAATCTAATTTAATTGTATTCTGATGTCGTTATATGATTTTAATTTCACTTACACATTGTACTATTGTTTTTCCTTATGTTCTTGATGCTCTTTTTATTTTGCTATATAAATAAACTGGCCCTAGCTTTACTAGTGTATGCTTACAGACAATGTCAAACACCTGAACACCGTGGAAAGGAATTGCAATAAGCACAATAAGTATTTTTATCCTTTTTATTAATAAAATAAATAATCGTGTTCATAACAAACGTGTGATATATGTACACAGTGCTGTGCTTCACTCCGCCACCACTAGGGGGCACCAGATTCGGAGTCCGGGCAGAATTTTACTGCGATTGTTTACAAAACGTCTCTTCGGTTTTTCCTGCTTACTAGTCGATGCTACAAATAATACAAATATATTCTCGTCAATATAACTTGCTACAGCATTATTAATAGTCTAAAGTCTATATGGTGCATTCCGAAATCAAAGCAGGCAGATGGCCTCGTGTTTTTCCCGCAGTCCGTTTGTAAAGCAAGATGTTTTCTTTCGGATCTCTGCAGCTGTCTCTGTACCTGAAGGGTGCCCACCTCCCGGGAGTGACGGACCTCTGCTAGTGCTGAACCTGCAGGACATTGAACATCAGCACATATGTGTGGCGCCTAATGTGGGGAAGGTTCGAGCCTGATGGGGTCACTCGTAACGCGTTTGGAGAGCAAAGTGAAACATACTAAAACACATAGGGTTTAAAAACAGCTACGCTTTGAAAACTGATAAGCAGGCAGAAAACACAGAAGAATGGTGGTGCTCTGATCTTCGTTTGAGGACTGTGGCAGGTGACCGCAGTGTATTCTGTACAGAGTGATAGGCGTGCCCTGAAGCCATGGAGCCACAGGCTGAACTGCTCAGAAAAGCCCTGCTGGAGTTTACAGTGTTATCCCACCCGTATTCGGACAGGCCCCGCCCCCCACGAGCTGGGATTGGACGGACTACTTGCCACTGTCCAATCGTGGCGCAGGAGGCGAGCCGCTAGTAGCCAACCAGTGCGCAGGAGGCGCGGATTTCCCCGAATATTGGTGGGCAAAAAACTGCAAGCGGTCGTATACAAACGGCCCCCACGCTGCGAGAAGCAGAACCTGCGCTTCAGTGTAGAAACGAGCAGACGAGCCGCGCTCGCGCTGACACAGCAGAGAAAGAGTGAAAAGGGGAAAAAGAGGGAGTAACTTCGACTTCGGCCGCCCCCCAGCGGAGTGCGACCACGCAGGGCACGAAGTTTTCGGACATGCAACTCCACCAGCGTCCACAAGCATAAGGACCACCGGCGGAGGAGAGCGGCTCTTACTCCGATGAGGCTGGACGCAGGCTCGTGCTCAGTCCAGCGCAGACACTAGAGAGAGAGAGAGCACGATGGCCGAGGAAGACAGCGCTGCCCCCGGGGCCCTGCAGGGCAGCAGCTTCAGCGTGCTCAGCTGGGAGCAAGTGCAGCGACTGGACAGCCTGCTGACCGAGAGCATACCCATCCACGGCCGGGGCAACTTCCCCACGCTGCAGATGAAGCCGCGGCAGATCGTAAAGGCCGTGCGGAGGCGCATGGAGGAGCGCGAACTGCGCGTGCGGGACGTCCGGCTCAACGGCTCCGCGGCCAGCCACGTCCTGCACGAGCACAGCGGCCTGGGCTACAAGGACCTGGACCTCATCTTCTGCGCTGAGCTGAAGGGAGAGGCCGAGTTTCAGATGGTCAAAGACATCGTACTGGACTGTCTGTTGGACTTTCTGCCCGAGGGAGTGAACAAGGAGAAAATCACACCCCTGACTTTAAAGGTATTATTATTATTAATATTATTATTATTATTGGTAGCATTAGTATTGTTTTTTTATTATTTGTTGTTGTTATCATTAACAGCACTAGCATTAATGTAACTGTTGCTGCCGTTTTATTGTCATTGTTCTTGCCTGTTATTCCTCTCTTATATCCTCTAGATTTTGGATATTGCTGCCTTTTGTCTTCTACACTTGCAGTAGTGTCCAGAGTCTAACAGTGTTCGTAGTGATCATTCTTATCAAAGTGAAGGGCGCTGCACACTTGAAAGCTCCAAAATGCAATTAGCCAAGTTTACTAATAGTAAAACCTTGGTTTTCAATTGCTAAGAGGATTGAGTTAAACCAATTTAAAGCCGATCCTGCTTTCTCAGCTTCCTAGACCTTATACTGAGTCAGGGCAGGCAGTGGCGCTGTCTCAGAACTTCTGGTGTCTATAAAACTGCAGCACTGTATGATAGAAAAACAACCACATGAGATGAATGTGTTGTGGGTTTTCAGATTTGCAGACTGATGTAGACAAAAAGTTCATTTGTGTAATTGAAACTCATTTGAATGACTTAAGGAAAATTAACAACAGTGCATAGTCAGTCATTCAGACTGTGTGTTTTGGCTCTACCCCACAGGAAGCTTACGTTCAGAAGATGGTGAAAGTGTGCAATGACTCGGACCGCTGGAGCCTCATCTCCCTCTCCAACAACAGAGGCAAGAACGTGGAGCTCAAGTTTGTAGACTCATTGCGGCGGCAATTTGAGTTCAGTGTGGACTCGTTCCAGATCAAACTGGACTCTCTCCTGCTCTTTTACGAATGTTCAGAGAACCCTATGGCCAAAACCTTCCACCCTACCATCATCGGCGAGAGCGTATACGGGGACTTTAACGTGGCGCTGGAGCACCTACGCAACAAGGTGATCTGCACAAGGAACCCTGAGGAGATTCGGGGAGGGGGCTTGCTGAAGTACTGCCACCTGCTGGTCAGAGGCTTCCGAGCCGCCTCCGAGACGGAGATGAAGTCTCTGCAGCGCTACATGTGCTCGCGCTTCTTTATTGACTTCTCAGACATCAATGAGCAGCAGCGGAAGTTGGAGTCCTACCTTCAGAACCACTTTGTGGGGCTGGAGGACCGCAAGTACGACTATCTGATGACTCTGCACGGGGTGGTAAATGAAAGCACGGTGTGCCTGATGGGGCATGAGCGGCGGCAGACTTTAGGGCTCATTGCCATGTTGGCCGTGCGCGTTTTGGCTGAGCAAAACGTCATACCAAATGTGGCAAACGTCACCTGCTACTACCAGCCTGCCCCTTATGTAGCAGATGGCAACTTCAGTAATTACTACATTGCCCAGGTGCAGCCAGTGTTTGCTTGCCAACAGCAACAGCAGACCTACTCAACCTGGTTACCCTGCAACTGAGTGCATGGAGAATTAGAGAAAAAGAGAGGAAGAGAGAGAGAGAGAGAGAAGTTATATTTCCATAAAGAAGCTGAACCAGGTTTGCAATTGGTCCTGAGCATTTCAGGGAAGCCAGAGAAAAAAGATGATCTACTTTTCCACTCTGAATTGAAAGCCCCATGTTCTCCACGTTGCATTAAAGCATAATTTGCAATTAAAATGGGGCAAATGATAGATCAGCTGCTGCAGACAGGGTTCTGTTGTGAGACTGGAATTTTGATAGCCTTGCTAATAGGTATCATGAGGGTCCAGCCTTGCCATCTCTGGAAGGATCTTTTAGGCTTTTTTTTTTCTCAAGCTAACTAACAGTCCTAGAGAATGCAAGTAAAGATACACCCATTAAAGACCCAGCCTCAGCTTGGCTGACACTGTTGTGAACATTAAAAGCAAATCTTTGCGTGGCCCAAAGACTGGCTGTATATTAGTGCTGTTTTGGAGCGCTCCCATTCTAACTGCATGCATGCAGCCATACTTTCTACAAGTGGTCTGCATCCAGATGTGTGGAAGACAGAAAAAAAGAGGAGGAAGACTCTCCTTCAAACTCTTTCTTTTGTTCTGACAGGAGTAAGGTGAGGGGTCAACGTATTTACATCGGCAAAAATGAATCTCAGAAAAAAGGTGATATTCTTGATGTGTTTACAAAACCAAAGATTTTATGATTGTGTATGTTTTTATTGCCCAAATTTGGAGGTAGTGCTGTCTATATTTGTATATGTGAAACACGCATTCTAAGTGCCTAATGCCAATGCAGAACAGTAAGGGAATTACACAGACCATTATAGTTTCTTTTTTTTTTTCAATGGTCAATAAACTCCACCAAAAGTCCATGATCATCACACACGACAAAGGGACTCAAAGCTTGTGAATGTATGAGATGTATCCTGATTAACAGTGTGGTTCAAACCTAAGGAGTCATCAGCATCACAGACAAGAAAAGGCTATCTTTCAGTTTAGAAAAGAACGTTTAAAGCAGGACATCTCAAGATTTCTGGTGCTTTACTTTTGAAACACTGCATTGAAAACAGAAGAAAATGAGTTAGTCGCATTACCTATTTCTTAACTTATTATTGCTCGCAATGAGCAGAATTCAGAGTCAAACTGAATTGGCTCCCTTGACACACATGTTACTGTATGTATCATAGTTAACAAGATGGATTTTTCTTGCTTGAGCTGTTAGGGAAACATGCAGTCTTGTGGTACAGCATGAAGTTGTTATACATTTTGGTTATATTTCTCAACAATTATTACGCTGGCCTTATTATAGACAAAAAAAAATCAGGTGAGAGAGGGGAGCAGAAGCCGGGGCACAGTAGAAAACAAAGAGCTGTCTGATTGAATAGAGAGAGGGGAGTGTGTTTCCCTCCGCTGCCATGACGGACGATATTTGTCAAGGCACTTCTGATGGTGGGACACTATTTGATGTAACACCCTAGCAGGGAATTCCACAGTCACCACTGAAACGGCAGAACTAAAACCGGCTGTGTTCATGCTCCTTTGCTCTAGCTTGCCGTTCTGTGTGCTCAGTGTTAACCTGACATTTAGCCTGTACTAACAGAGGGTTAACCTGTTCTTGATTAATAGTGGAGAGAGGAAGCATGTCTGGACGGATATTTAAACTTGAGGAGGAGAAGGGGAGAAGGCAGCGAAGTGTGAAAGAGCGTGTGGGAGAGGTGAGGAGAGTGCAGAGAGAGAGAGAGAGCTGGGGTGATGGGTGCAGCTGGTGATGGGGTTCGTCTCCTCCTGCAAACAGTTTTTAATCAGAACCACTTCTGCCTTGGTTCAAAATGATCTGGAACCAAGATGCAGTTCTTTAAAGAGACATAAGCAGGAACCCAGTGTAATCAAATACTTATTTCAAGGACTGTAGCCCAGAAAATCACTTCAATCACTGACTTTTCAAACACGGGTGTTCACTGTTACTGTGCATCCATAAAAAATTCTGCTTTCAATAGAAGGGCCATATAAGAAAAGGAAAATCCAACTACTGCTGGTAGTTGAAATTAATTAGGGTCAGCAAGGCCAAAGGGAGAAATTCCGAGGAAACTGATTGAGCACCATCCCATGAGGCTGCATTCTCCATTCTGCCAGCTCTGCATTTGAAGCTGTTTGTTTTCTACTGACAGGGCTACTTCTTCCATAAGCTGCGTGTGCGCCACAGAGCAATGCTGAGATGGATCAGTCAGTGGAGAGCTTGTGCATAGACTACGCTGTGTGTCTGTCGCTGATTCAAGCAGAAGTCTTAAACTTTGTCTTTTTTCCATATCCTGCTATTTTATTTGCTCACATCTAATTTTAAGTAGATCGATTTGTGGTTTGCACCCAGCTGTTGTTGTTTGATTTGTAACATTGTTGTTTGATTTGTAACATTTTTTCATCAATGTCCTGTGGAGGATGTCCAGAGAGGGAATTCACACACACACACACACACACACACACACACAGGATGAAGGTGAGAAAAGCTCAAACAGTGTCGCTCGGCCCCTCAGCTGGCATAAAGCAAGTAGAATATGATACCATGTTGCACAGTGTTCTGAACTGATGTTCACAAAGTCAAAAAAATGAGAGAGATTTTGTTTCTGTGTTTTTACTATCTTACTTGTTTTTATTAAATGTATTACACATTCTAATTGTCACTCTGCTTTCAGATCTGTGGTCAAGCTGCTAAATGTTGATTTCTGAATTGCTTTTTTGCAAATGTTGTTGATGTGTCCATTGGGTCGAAGATTTAAAGGATTTTTTTTCCTCAATAAAAACTTTAAAAACTTCTATAATGTCACTTGTGCCTTTTCATTGCAACGGTTTTATAGTATAATTTTTTATTTTTTTTTAAACCAGGTGACCAAGAAAAACACCTCCAGTCAGGGAGGAATTAGCTGTATTATATTTAAAAAGCTTTGAATTTCATAGGCACGCTTCCCCTGGTGGAAATATGAGATTGTCTGGGTTCACAGTTTGTTGCAGTATCTAGCAGTACCTTTCACATGTCTTTATTTGGTGAAACAAAAAGAATATTTGTGAAAAAATATAGTAATGTTTGCATTAAATCCTCTGACAAATATGACATTTTAATATGAGAAATCTGGAAGGAGGAATATTTTAACAGCTCTAAAGTAAATATTCTCACTTCATTTTGGGCCTAGCTCCCGGCACACAAAGGAAAATGCTGGAGTGGGATTGCCAAAGCAGAATACTGTCCAGCCACAGTGCAGAGAGTGAGAGAAATTACTCTGTTACGATTGCTGCCAGAAATAGCTGCTGGGTCAATGGGAGGGATTTGCATCCCCCAAAAAAGAGACTTTGATGCTTTTGTGCTGTGAATATCTTTGCCAGCTCATCAGATTCTCCCTACTAAGCTGCATAAAAGCCTGGTTTGAATACATAGTTTTGTGATGTCACAAATACAGCCTGAGATAAAGAGAGGATAAAAAAATATTTAGACTATTTTTGTTACATTAAAAATGAAATGAATTTACCCAAATAAAGAAAAATATAAGCTATGGGACCTTTAACAAAATAATTTGTTGCAATTGTTTGATATATTTTCATTTCTAACTTTAAATTAGTCGTAATACTTTAACTGAAATTTGTCTTTAAGGCACCGTCACGTGAAACGGGATTGTTAAGAGGCTTTAACTTATTCTGTGGCTGGCCAGTGTAGAATTAGACAAATTAACTTTGAGCACAGTCCTGTTGGTAAATGACAAAAGTATCTGTGATGGAAAAAAGCATAATACCTGTGTGTGAGGTTCACATGCAGCTTAAAATAATCCTGTGATCCAGTGAGAGTGGTGAGAGTGGCAGGCCTGAGAGCTGTCCAATTTGCAGTGTACACACACAATCACACTTACAAAAGGCCTCTCTGCCCTTTATTTGTTCAAGGTAGAGCCACCTAGGGATAGGGAAGGACAGGGTGCTGGGGTGATACAGTGCAGAACAGTGAAAGTGATAAGAAGTGAAAGCCTCTAATCATCAAGATAATCTTGGCCCTCCTTTTATCTTTGTGCTTCATATTTAGTGATTTTTATTTTTCAAATTTAATGCAGACAACTGGGTAAACATAAAATGAACAAGATGTTTTTTCAGTGTCTTTGAACATTTTATATTTGTGTTATTTGTGGTCAATTTGACCTCTGGCTGTTTTACACAACATTTTACACATTTGTTTTGGATGATTTTAATCTTCAAAAAACTGCCCTCTGCTTTAGAGCCCCAACCTAACATAACCACCCCTGTAGTCATGTGATATATCTTCCATCCATCCATCCATAATCTTTCGCTTCTCCGGGGTTCGGGTCACGGGGGCAGCATCCTAAGCAATGAAGCCGAGACCTCCCTTTCCCCAGCCACTTCCACTAGCTCTCCAAGGGGGATTCCGAGGCGCTCCCAGGCCAGCTGGTCGATATAGTCATGCCAGCGTGTCCTGGGTCTTCCCTGGGGTCTCCTCCCAGGTGGACTTGCCTTATGGCTCAGCTCTTTCTTTACCACAACAGACTGGTAAAGAGCCCGCATCACTGCTGACCCAGCACCAATCCGCCTGTCAATCTCCCGCTCCCTGTGCTCCGTGAACAAGACCCCGATATACTTGAACTCCTCCACTTGAGGCAAGAGCCTATCCCCGACACGGAGAGGGCTCTCCACCCTTTTCCACCTGAGAACCATGGTCTCTGATTTAGAGGTACTGATTCTCATCCTGGTCGCTTCACACTCGGCTGCAAACCGATCCAGCAAAAGCTGAAGTTCATGGCCTGATGTCCCCTCTAGGACCACATCATCTGCAAACAGCAGCGATGTGACCCTGAGGTCACCAAACCGGACACGACAAACCGGACCTCCATCCCCTGACTGCGCCTAGAAATTCGATCCATTAAAATTATGAATAGAATCGGTGACAAAGGGCAGCCCTGACAGGGTCCAACTCTCACTGGGAACAAGTCAGACTTACTGCCGGCCATGCGAACCAAACTCCAGCTTTGTTTGTACAGGGCCTGAATGGCTCGTAGCAAAGAGCCATGTATCCCGTACTCCCGAAGCACCTCCCACAGAATACCCCGGGGAACACAGTTGAATGCCTTCTCCAGATCCACAAAGCACATGTGGACTGGTTGGGCAAACTCCCATGAACCCTCCAGGATCCTGGAGAGGGTGAAGAGTTGGTCCAGTGTTCCATGACCAGGGCGGAACCCGCACTGCTCCTCCTGGATCCGAGGTTTGACTATAAGCCGGACTCTCCTCTCCAGTACCCCTGCATAGACCTTACCAGAGAGGCTGAGGAGTGTGATTCCCCTGTAGTTGGAACACACCCTCCAGTCCCCTTTTGTAAAAAGAGGCACCACCACCCCAGTCTGCCAATCCAGTGGCACCACCCCTGATGTTCACACAATGTTGAAAAGGCATGTCAGCCAAGACAGCCCCACAACATCCAGAGCCTTGAGGAACTCAGGGCGGATCTCATCCACCCCTGGAGCCTTGCCACCAAGGAGGTTCTTAACTACCTTAGCGACTTCGGCCTCAGTAATGGACAAGCCTATTCCCATGTCCCCAGACTCTGCCTCCTCACTGGAGAATGTGTCGGTGGGATTGAGAAGGTCCTCAAAGTATTCCTTCCACCACCCAATGACGTCTTCAGTCGAAGTCAGCAGCACACCATCTCCACTATATACAGTGCTAGTGGCACACTGCTTTCCCCTTCTGATTCACCTGACGGTTTGTCAGAATCTTTTCGGAGCCGACTTAAAGTCACTTTCCAAGGCCTCACAAAACTCCTCCAACACACGGGTTTTTGCCTTGGCGACGACTGAAGCCGCAGATCGCTTGGCCTTTCAATACCTGCCAGCTGCCTCTGGTGTCCCACAGGCCAACCATGCCCGGTAGGACTCCTTCTTCAGCTTGACGGCATCTCTCACCTGAGGTGTCCACCACCGGGTTCGAGGATTACCGCCCCGACAGGCACCAACTACCTTACGGCCACAGCTACAGTCAGCCGCTTCAACAATGGAAGAGTGGAACATGGCCCATTCTGAGTCAATGTCCTCCACCTCCCCCGATATCTGGTCAAAGTTCTGACGGAGATGTGAGTTGAAGATCAATCTGACAGGTTCTTCTGCCAGACGTTCCCAGCAAACCCTCACTATACGTTTGGGCTTGCCTGGTCTGACCGGCATCTTCCCCCACCACCTGATCCAACTCACCACCAGGTGGTGATCAGTTGACAGCTCAGCTCCTCTCTTTACCTGAGTGTCCAAAACACATGCCCGCATGTCCGATGACACGACTACAAAGTCAATCATTGAACTGCGGCCTAGGGTGTCGTGGTGCCATGTGCACTTATGGACATCCTTGTGTTCAAACATGGTGTTCGTGATGGACAAACTGTGGTTTCCACAGAAGTCCAAAAACACCACTCGGGTTCAGATCAGAGAGGCCATTCCTCCCAATCACACCCCTCCAGGTCTCACTGTCATTGCCCACGTGAGCGTTAAAGTCCCCCAGTAGGACAATAGAGTCTCCAGGAGGAGCACTTTCAAGCACCCAACCCAAGGACTCTAAGAAGGCTGGGTACTCTGAACTGCTGTTCGGTGTATAAGCACAGACAGCAGTCAGGACCCATTCCCCAACCCGAAGGCATAGGGAAGCTACCCTCTCGTCCACCGGAGAAAACCCCAACATACAGGTGCCAAGTTGAGGGGCTATGAGAAAGCCCACACTTGCCCAACGCCTCTCACCATGGGCAACTCCAGAAAAGAATAAAGTCTAGCCCCTCTCAAGGAGATTGGACCCAGAGCCCAAGCTGTGTGTTGAGGTGAGCCTGACTATATCTAGCCGGTATCTCTCAACCTCACGCACCAACTCAGGCTCCTTCCCCACCAGTGAGGTAACGGCTGGTCCTTCAGGCTGGGCCCGGCCGGGCACCATGAGTAAATGCCCGGCCACCAGATGCTCACTGGTGAGCCCCTCCCCCAGGCCTGGCTCCAGGGTGGGGCCCCGGTAACCCTGTTCCGGGCAGGGTACACAAGTCCTCTTTTCATCTTTTCATAGGGGTTATTATGGATCACACTTTGTCTGACCTGTCACCTAGGACCAGTTTGCCATGGGAGACCCTATCAGGAGCTTTTGCTCCAGACAACATAGCTCCTAGGATCATTCAAGCACACAAACCCCTCCACCACGATAAGGTGGTGATCCATGGAAAGTGTAATATATATTGAAGATTTAAATTGCTGTGGTCAAACTGACCCCAAGGATAAAAGATGTTAATGAATTTGAGGATAATAACAGGAGGGTCAAATATATTGAAAGAAAATATTCAACTGCTTTCTAGACATTTTCTTGTTTCTATGAAGTGATTATTATTCAGCATTAACACATCATTTACTTTCTTTTGAATGGTTAATCAATGTAGTAAGATCAATTTTTAAGTTATTTAAATTATTTTAAATGCTTTCAGATGTCAAGAGACAAAAAAGAATCAATCAAAATGAATCTGAAACAGCAAGAATTCCTTGTAGTGCCACAAAACATTAAATTAAGTAAATTCTGCTATATTATCAGCCACTGTCAAAAACATTAACATGCTTTTTTTGCCCTTTACATTGTGCAAAATTGTCATGATGAATGGACTAACAGAAATGGTTCAAAATGACTTGACTTGGAATAATATATTTTCACAAAAACATCCATGAAAAGCTGAGAATGTTTTTTCTTTCTTGTGAAAGTTACCATTTTGGAAATCGAGTTTTTGTTACAACAGCAATGACACGATAAAGGAGAGCATTACAGTAATGTAAGCATAGTGTATCTACATACAAGCATTGCAAAAATATTTCACTTCTGTTGTTCCACTTGTGAAATGTAAAATGGTATAAAGAAATAAAAGTTGAACAAAATGGAGTTATATATTGACTGCATTTAGGAGGCTTTCACTTGCCAAGGCATCATCTTTTGTAATGCACATAGCAGAATCTTTTTTTTAGGACTCTTAATTAATAGAATTCAGTATAAGTGTGTGAACCTTCAAACTTACAGCTACCTCATACAAGACTAATAATCAGGAATCAGACTTATTACCAGACAGTCATTATCAGTAGGCCTTTTCACTGGGTTAATTGGTGCTAAGCATAATCCATATGACACAAATCTGTCTGTCCTGAATTCTACAGGTTGCATAACAAACAGGAAGGAGATCCCTTTAAGTTTGTGAGAGCAGCCTGAGTAAGTGCTGAGACAAATGCAGGCTGTCACCCCTGGACAGGCAGCCTTGCCTCAGAGCTTTTTCCACATTGAAATTCAACCCACAGGCTAATTCTCATTTAACAGATTTAGGCTGTTTTTGCTTGTAACATCTCTGTTAATAGAGTGGCTTGTGTTGCTCTCAGAAGAGGTCAAGCAATCTGAAAGCAGACACACTCAATAAGCAATAAATGTGTGCTGCTGTGAAGTGACATTTCTATAAAGCTATGCTGTATTGCATCTCTGACATCAGCAGTTGTCCAGGGCAACTGTTTACAGCAAAGCAAAATTCAAAACAGACTAACGCCTACGTTTTGGACTGACCTGTTTCAGGTAGATTAAAGATTCTGTGAAAGTAATAGATTAAAAGTACATTTCAAATAATTACAATTTTTTAAACTAAAAAAAAATACTGTACAGAATGATGCAGCATCAGTGCTTATTCCAATGCCTTGCTTGAATGACGAGGCTAAATCAGTTTACCTTAAAAAATAAAGAGGTAGATTTAAAGTTCTATTAAAGTAATAGATTTAAAAAGTTTCCTCCTGATTATAATGCAATGATGCCCTCAGAATTAAATATTAATATTTTTATATATGCATTCAATGTATTTCTATAATTGTAATATTGTGCAGTAATAACTGCAGCAGAGACCATAGCAACCATCCTGAAAAAACACAATGAACCCCATTAACTACTGATTCTGATCTGGAGTAAGCCAAACCTGAGAGAGAGCAACATTACAGAGAACACATGAGGTCTACAGCCAGCTGCCCGGTTTATTTTTGAAGTCAACCACAGAAAAAATATTGGCAGGCTTTCGCTGCAGCGCACCATTTTTTCCCTAATTGCTTATGAGTTTACTGCTATCGGCTGAGTGGTATTCTCTACATACCCTCAAAACCCTGCAGCGCCTTTTCTGCTGAGCTTAATGTGTTTTCCACCCATGGACAGAAGTGCAGCCGGGCTAATTCATGGGTCTCTGTCTTCTCCCGTCGGTTTCCATGAAGCATTTTTTTTTCCAGATAAAGAGTTTTATGGAAGCAGAGAGAGACTGGAGCAGCGTGGTGACATGGCAGAGTCCCTTCCCAGCAATAAGACAGAGGGATTCCCTCCAAGAGGATCCTCCATGGCCTGCCGGGAACCACTACTGTAAATTGCAACACAGTAAGTATAACACACACAGACAGAGCACAGAGTAGCTATGAGCAGAGTTCATGTGCGCAGACAGATGCTGAGAGCATTAATACAGCCTGCAAAGTCAAGGTTATTTTTTCTGAAAACCATGTATAGCTTAATTATTATAAAGGAGACCAAGCCTAACAGCACTAGATTTGTGGCTTGTGCAATATAATATATCATCTACTCTCGCACCAAATGCTCTTAACTGTTTCGAAGCATTATTGTCTTAGGAGGAATCTTTTATGAGTATGGAAATTAATGTTGAAATGTGATACATGTTGTATTGCTTTATTTGCCTGAATGGAACTGGTTTTATATATATGCACATTATTCATGGTTTTTTAGTCAGATTAAATTATTTATGATTTAAATCTCTGTAGTGGTATGCATGTAGAGTTTCTGCGCAGATGTCTGTCCATCATAGCAGAGTAAGTGTAGTGATGTTATGAATATTGGAGATCTTCCAGAAAGAACCAGTGTTGTGGAATATCACAGAATATGAGGACTGACATAGCTGCCTTATGCAATCCTAGTATAAATGTCAAATTTGGAAGAACACCTCAAGCAAAGCTCCACAAAAACTGCAGTTTAGTTTTTGCACTTCACTGCGTCAATGAATTTAATGTATAGCCTCAAAAAAAGGTGGTGCTAACACTTTTTACACTTTAGGGCTGCAAATTAAAGATCAATTATGTTGTTAATAAATCATTAACTACTCATTAGTTATGTATGATTTAAGTAGTTATTAAGCATTATTTATTTATTTTTAGCTACTGTTTAAGTAATTAATAATTGAGTACACTGTAAACTGTACTGACTGCTGCTTTTTGTGCTGTTAATGAACTGATAAGTGTGCTTATTCATATAAAGAAGTAACATGAGAGCTCACTAGTACTTTTATGTAAGCACTGTCAATTGTCTTTTAATTCATCTACTGATTTATCATTACATTTTCCTTTACTGTGCAGTGTTGTGTGGAACACAATCCTTGGGTTTTACTGGACACTTTTCTTCACCTCTACACATTCAGCTGTCTCAGTCAGCTCAGAGTTATCTTTACATTTTCACCATGAATTAATTACTCCTTATCACACATTACTTAACCATTAATGACTACTTAATGCGTCCCTCTAAATAAAGCAGCACTCTTAACTACTAATATACTAATTCTACTACTAATTCAATGATTAAGAGTGACTTATAGTGTGGATCACACTAGCGACATACTCAAAACAGAATATGCATATAAAACATATGAGAGCCAAATATGGCATTTGAGAGATAATGGATACTAGTTAGGCCTAAAATGCAGGCCACAACTTCAGAGACAAATGTAGACAGCTCCCCTTTACAAGCAACAGAATGAAACATGCACATGTTGACAGTATGTGTCATACCATTATCTTATTATCTTAAATTTTAAGGTTCCAAATTGATTTATTTTGGAGCATTGCACTGCACTTCTACATATACTGGTATATAGTATCAAGTTCAACTCCATCCTCTGGAACTGCCGTCTCATTCCAGCATCTTACTTACCTGCCATATTACCCCACTTAGCTGACTGTCAGCTTGATCCCTTTCTCTGTCAATGTACACCCTTTAACTGCTGCTGCGCTCAGCACTTTAACTATAGACTCACACTTTGCACATTGTAAGATTTAAAGGTGTGTGTGTGTGTGTGTGTGTGTGTGTGTGTGTGTGTGTGTGTGTGTGTGTGTGTGTGTGTGTGTGTGTGTGTGTGTGTGTGTGTGTGTGTGTGTGTGAGTGAGTGACGGTAGGAATACGTTTTTTTTATTTTATTTTATCTTGTTATATATATATTTTCTTTTTCTTATTCTCCACATGTGCATGTCTGTCTGATACTGTGCTCTGTGAGCTCCTGTAACCAAAACCAAATTCCTTGTATGTGTAGCATACCTGGCCAATAAAGCTTGATTCTGATTCTAATTCTTGTTTTATTGTGCTTAATAACTTAGAACAAATGTTAATTAATAATTGTATAATTAGTAGTAAAAATGATCACTTCACTGAGAGAGAGACACAAAGTGGCAGTTAATTAGCAACAGTAAAAAAGTACATTAATTAACAGATAATTAACAGGACTTAGTACTCAGCTCTTGTACTCAGTTAATAGTGTACTTAATTGCTAATGACTAAATACATAAACAGTTACTAAGTAATAATGAATGTTTAATGAATAGTTAACTAATATATGAATAATGAATATTTAATTACTGTGTAATTATTATTTTTTTAAACCTCAACTTAAACCATTACCAAAATGGCAAGTATTTTAACTTGTGCAGTCACTAAAATCTTTTCAACAAAAAGTTTCAAATAATAAACTAGCTGGATCCCACTGACCTAAAAGAAGCCCTGGGTGACCTGGAACACAACTGGGAAATCAGTTAAACAAAGTATGTAAATCAAAGCCTCCTTTGGGAAAGGAAATGGGCAGATGCGCAGAACAGGGCTTTTATTGAGCAAGGTGTGGTGCTGCTAGGTGATGATGGATAAAGAGAAGCATTATTTTCTGCCCATGTGTAAAAGTTTTTTTCTGATTTCACTTTAATGGGCTTTTTAGTGTGCTGTGCACTTGTTGACATTCAGCAAGACTGAAAAAATTAGCTTAGGTGTCTCCCTCTACAGAGAGCAAACTTTATGCTCACAGCCTCCAATTTGTTGCCCATTTATTAGTACATTAGTACATTAGCATTAATTAGTACATTTATACTATTAAAACATTAGCAACAACCACATTTCTCCAGTGTTGATTTTCTTTACAGTCATACAGAATAGGAAATGTAATTTTACTTTATTTGACTATTAAACAGCTAATCGATGTCACACACAATTAAATAAACATAAAATAAAATCAAAGGCAGCCAGAGAGAGACTCAGACAGAGCAGAGTCAGGC
Organism: Pygocentrus nattereri; assembly: GCF_015220715.1. Lineage (NCBI taxonomy): Eukaryota > Metazoa > Chordata > Actinopteri > Characiformes > Serrasalmidae > Pygocentrus > Pygocentrus nattereri. The sequence continues at coordinate 26,552,655 of NC_051213.1, forward strand.
TGTGTTCTGTGATGAACCGAAGAAAAAAGACAGAACAAAAAGTCTCTGATGATGTATAATCATCTGCAAGTTGAGATCAAGGGGTGAATATGTCTTTGTTAAGGCATTTTTGAGCAAATTATGCTTGGAAAGTAGCAATTTTAAAAATTCTGACACATGAATTGACTCTGATGGCCTGGCCTGATTCTCATGTGAGACAGTATGAGTTTTGTCCATGTGCAGTGTGGACTTAAGGGAAATCTATTATATTATTTCCCATAACTCAGCATTTTACAGCGGTATATTTCCAGAACCTGCTGCAAAATAGTATATTATACATGTAAACTGTGCAGGATGACACCTGTGGTTGACGGTGGTGAGCTGTGGAAGATGGCATTGCTATGTGTGTATATGTCTGTTTGAGCATACTATGCAGATTTTCTTTTTGAGGTCAACATTGAAAGTGCAGTATATGCTGTATATGTGTGTTTGGGGGGGGGGGGGGGGGGGGGGGCATAGAGATGGAGAGAAGGGGGAGATGAGCTCCTTGTCTGAAGGATTAGGTTCATTGGGGTTAGCAGGTTTATCTGTAACAGATATAATCACTGAGACACACAGAGGGGAGAAGGAGAGAGGCAAGGAGGCAGAGGGAGTGCTGGTCAGTAAGGTACACAGTTCCATAGAGCCTTGCTGTACCAAACAACTGAACTGAATCACCTTCAAATCAGGGCCACATCAAAAATCAGCCTCATTTTTCAACTCAGCTTGTCTTCTCAACCTCAGACAAACACTAGTGTAAAAAAGCATCAATGCATTGTGACTGACCTGACGGTGGCAAAAAATTGCAATGAAGTATGCTTTCATTTTTCAGCCAAAATAAAATTTCCAGACTAAATGAATAATCCAATTGGAGCTTGGTGGATTGTTTTTTATTGTCTGTATGAATCAGTTTATTTGAGGTTTCACGATGCACTTCATCATTCTTCAAGAAACCTATTCATATTGAAATGAGGTCAGAGCAACGGCATAACTATAATTCTGGACCTCTTGAAATAACATTGAGGATGCAGGTTTGGAATAACCAAAATAGGAATGGGAAGATTGTCATTCCAAATATGAGATTGAAAACCAACAGTTTATTATTTACATTTTTTATACATACATTTACATTTTTTATATATGTGTGTGTGTGTGTGTGTGTGTGTGTGTGTGTTTTTGTGTAGGTAATATATATTGGGGCTTTCCACTTAAAAGCCAGTGCATTTATTTTATAGCATTATCACTGAACAAAATAAGCTTTAACAGAATGTATTTATTACCATCAATAACCCATGAACTGAACCTAAAATCACACTATTCCCATTGAATGAACAGTCACATTTTTTGGCACTGTTTATTTTGTTCATTCAATACACTAGGTAGTCAATGCGGTCCTCGGGTTTTCAGAAATGTTTTAACATTAGCAGACAACTGCTATTCAGTATGATATGTCAAAAATGGATTAGATGCAGAGTTCTATATTTGGGCATGACCCCAAGTAGCCGTCTTTAAAACAATGCGTTGTAGAGCTGTATGTCAGTGAAGCATAAAATGACTGTATGGACATTTTTGCTTTGGTTTGCAAAACTGAAGTATTTATGGAAGGAGAAATTTTATTTCTGTATTCCATATGGCTGCCAAAGAAAAGTAATGAAAACTTGAATACTTTTCTTCAAAAATGTGTTTTAGCAGCACTTGATGCGTCTCATTTAGGCTAGATAGGTTGGGTATTAAGACTTATTTAGAAAAACATTTTCACATTTTCTACAGGGTAACAATAAGGAAAAGGTTCCGGAATCTTTATGTATTTTTGCTGAAACATGTCTGACAGATTACATGTGGAGCCCTTGAGTCAAAAGATTCACAACAAATTCTTCTTTTCAGTTAGGAATTTGCATGTATGGAGGTAAATCATGTGTTCCACACAGTGAGAGACAGACATACCCTAGGCACACCACACTTACTCAGTAATTACTCTTTAGTCAGGAGGACACCTGTAGATGTGCACAACCATACTGTCACTACTATGCCAGAGAAGAGAAGAGAAGAGAAGAGAAGAGAAGAGAAGAGAAGAGAAGAGAAGAGAAGAGAAGAGAAGAGAAGAGAAGAGAAGCTTTTATAGGAATGCAATTGACAGAAAAGTGGACAAAGGGAAGCACTGAAACATGAAAAAGCCACTTAAGTCTTTAAAACTATGTGTGTGTGTGTGTGTGTGTGTGTGTGTGTGTGTGTGTGTGTGTGTGTGTGGACATACACAGGTTGCAGGAATCTGCAGGAGAATAAGAGAAAATAAAATAGCTGGAAAGAAGTGCTGAGATTAAAGAGGGTGTAACCATTTACCATGGGCGTTTGCAACAAGCACAAACATAGTAATGATCACATCGTCACAGACAAACATGATGACACACAGAAAACAAACAAACAAGCTCCATGTGTGCTATAGGTAGCTCATGGGTTACACACCTTAGGATCAGGTAGCTCATGGGTCAGACACCTCAGTAAACAAATAAAATATATACTGTATGAATTAACAGCCAAATATAGAAAGTAACTTACTATGAACTCATAATCCATAATAATGAACTCTCAGTTAATGAATCCTCGGCACCAGGTATTTCAGCCAAGGTGTTTCTCTAGCAAGTATCAGTTAATCCAGACATAGATTAATTTTATTGTCAATGGGGAAATACCATGGAGATTCTTTTAGTCTAAGCTTAGGTTTGACTGGGGTCTGGGGAACTGGCCCTTAAAGATGCCACAGAATGGAAAACTGTATTTACATTTGCATAGTGAAATAAGGAGGTACTGCCATACTATGAACTTCAAACACTGTTGTCTCCTCCTTTAAATGCAAAAGAGGGAGGTAAAACATTCCAATTCTAAAACCCTAAACTGTTATCCAACAGTCCTTAATATTTATGCCCCCAAAATACACCAGACCAGTCCACATTACATACCCAGCTGGTTTTTTGAACAACCAGAAGAGGACGAATAGGACATCAGCACATGTAATACCTTCCCAAAGAAAATGAATTGTCGACGGACACAGCAAATGTTCATCTTTGAGGCTGAAGTTGGTTTCTTATTGGGCAGCTTTCTGAATAAATGTTCCATTCCATCTTAAATGCTCTAGTTTGTACAGGTGCCAGAATGTACAGTGCCAGAATGTGACTGTGGTACCATTTAAGGTGGAACAGAAAATTCCTTAAACAAGCTGGTGAATGGGACGCTAACTCCAGCTCCCACATCTTTAATAGGATCCTGGAGAACTTTAATTCAAAGTTGAAGTCACTCAGCACAGTTTCGCCAACCTTGAACAATATTAAGCAGCTTCCCTCAGCGTTTCACAGTGAAGAGACTGAAGAGAGGGGCGGTTCCAACTTTATTAGCATCACAACCCCGACCACAATTTGTAAGTAGCAGCCATGCTGTGTGATTTTACCCACTTTTTGGTGGTTGAAGTCAGATCATCTCAAATTGAAAGTTTCATAGTGAGCTATGGACACAAATAGACACAAATAGACACAAAAAAGGGCAAACTGCTCATTTCATTCTAAGGCCAAATCATAGACTTCTAAGTGGGCATGTAAAGCCACACCTAGGCATGTTTTTGCCCTGATCAAAGTCATATACCATCTATGTAGATATCAGAAAACAATTAAAAATGTTTGAATTAATATATTCCATGGCACCATTAATGTTTTATATTTTAATGCATTCTATAATCATTTGAAACTACAAGACTGCCTACTGTCCAAACTATAAAGGTTTGGTGTTTTTAATGTATAGTAAATTCTGCTGAAAAGTATTGCTTATTCTGAAGACTTACTGCCCAGGCTGAATGAATGGGCTGATTATCATGACCTGTGATGTCTTTATTTGCGTCTTGCCCATATAAAGGTTGCATTCTTTTATTAACCTAGGCATTGTAAGAGATTTTCCATAATCAGTCTTTTTCTTTTGTTCTTTTCTGGGAGTGTCTAGAGTTGGATTGCTTGTGACTACTTGACACACGCTAAGTCAATCTGTACAAGAAAAAAAGAGAGAGGTGAAAGAGCAAAACACTTAAGGAAAAGTACTAGAGTTACATGCACTAATGGAGGGCCTTGCAAACAACACACATAGAATGCAGTCCATGTGGACTGTGACGCAGTTTTTGTTGTTTTGAGCTGTATTCAAGTACACTACACTTGAGTGACACAATGTTTGTGATGTTAAAGTGTGGAATATAAGTTTAAATTTGATGTTGTTTTTTTCACATATGCAGACTATTACACCACATTAGTCCCTTATAGTCCCACAATAAAATAGACAAAAAGTATTCAGATATTTACAATGATTGTTATGATCTATTTAAACCTAATGGCATGAATTGAGATAGTAATAATAGCAAAATACATATTTTTGTGTTTTAATGAACAAAATATGATTTTATGTACAACTGTTCAAAGCTGTGTTAGTTAGTCATGTACTGGCAAGCATTTCTGAGTCAAAATGTAGCTGAAACCGTCACTACTGAAAGTCACTTCCAAAACATTTAGGGAAGTTTCAGGGGTGTCCTCAGAGGTGCACTAGTAGTGAAAATTGAACATTCAATAATTTGCTTTAATAAAATAAACATAATTAAGGTATAGAGTCATTCAAAGCAAGTCAGTAAAAAGTCAGAAATGTGTTTTAGTCTCTGACTTTGAAGCAATTTGATCAATATATTAGATATATCCCTATGCATATTTTGAACATATTCCTAAATTGATCAAAAATAAATAATAACCCTTTTAATACAAAGCCTCCCATTGCCAGGGACCACAAGTAATTGGATAGTTGGCTGCTCAGCTGGCTTGGTTGAACTGTACATTAATGAATCATGAGTTAAAAAAGAGCTAAAAAAAAGGTTTTAAGTTCATTCTTGATGTATCATTTTTGCCTTGATTGTGCTGCTGTTTCTCAATGTAAGGACTATAACAGTAAGAACATAGTGTGGGCATTACTAAATTTGGCATATATTTAGCAGGTTTCATTGATGTAGCCAGAATTATACTGAGACATTGCAATCATACCCAGCTGGAAGGAATGGATTGAACACTCTTGCTATGAGACTTCTATAGCCTCATATGAAATGGTGTTAGCTATGCTCCAGCATTCCATCTCTAATTTTAGGCAGATGTGAGGAAGTTTCCTAATTTTTTTAGAAGACTATGGAGATACAGTGGAAGCAAATTCACCATGCAATGTGAGATGTTATGTGCCATTTGAGCTATGTAGATGTTGCTGTTGCCTCTCATGCTGTGCTGCATTGTGTTTGTGTATTTTGTAACTTTGTAGTTTTGGAACACATCGAGGTTGAATGTGTGGTACTGTACTTATAAAGGTATCTCTCTTATTTTCCTAGCAAAAACATAGAGCATGCAATGGTGAGCATAGCAATAGAAAACAATCATGGAAGACCATCATAACTGAATATCACTTTTAATCATGAGGAAAAACTGTTCAAGAGATCAAGAATAGCACAGATCTACCATAAAGTGAAATGTACACCCCCAAAACCCCTCAGGATTTACCACAAGACACAAACCACTTGCAAGAACAGAACGTTCAGGACAAAAAGTGCAAAGTACTTACAAAAGCCATAAAAGAGCCAGAATCAGGATTGATTCGCAAAGATATCACAGCTGTCGATAGTTATTATGTCCACATACTATATGTGGAATGCTAATAAAACAGAAAGCAGTGATATGTGCAAAGCAGCACAAAACACAATAACACAATATTTGATGCTTTTCTTTATGAGTATTTTTGGTAAATACATACTCATTCCATATAAGATGTCTGCAACATGTCCCAAAAGCACTTTTGCATCACCTTTCCTTTTAACAACACTTCACAACTCTTCGAAAGGTGCCACACATCGAACGAGTGAAAGGTCTGGACTGCAGGCAGGCCAGTCTAGCATCTGCACTCTCTGATTATGCAGTCTTGCTGTTGTCACACATGCAGAACGTGGTTTGGTGTTCCTGAAAATATGTCGTCTAGAAAGCAGCATACAGTATGTCACTCCAACATGTGTATATCTTACAACATTAACAGTACCTTCACAAATGTGCAAGTTACACAAACCATGCGCAGTACATTCCCATACAGCAACAGGCTTTATCTTTTGTATTTCACATGGGAAAGAATTTGGATGATCACTTTCTTCTTTGGCTCGGAGAACATCACATCCATTATTTCCATAAGCAATCTGAAATGTTGACTTGTCAGAACACAACATATGTTTCCAATATGTATCAGCCCTCTTCAGATGAGCTTGAGAGAGTAGACAAGTTTCTGCATTTGGTTTCATCCATCATGCCAGCTTTTAGCACAACACCATCTGAGGGATCGAAGGTCGTGGGCATTCATTTGTGGTTTTTGGTCATGCCTTTTATGCAGAGATTTCTCCAGATTCCCTGAAACTTTTGATGATGTTATGCACCATAGAGGGTGAAATGCCCACAATCATTCCAATTGCTTGTTGAGGAACGTTGTTCTTAAACTGCAGGATTATTCCCCGACAAGTTTTTTGGCATAAGGACAAGCCTCAACACATCCTTGCTCATAAAGGACCAGGACTTTACTGGATGCTCCTTTTATACGCAAGCATCACCTGTTTAAGTTTTAACAACATTCCTAGTCTTAAACTGACCCTGTCAAAAACCTTTTATAAGGTTAAGGTCAAAGTGGATAAGGTAAAACATTAAATATATTGTCTTTGTACTTCTCTTTTCTTTTAAATACAAGCCAAAGATGTACAAATCACTGATTTCTGTTTTTATTTGCATTTCATATATTTTTTGGAATGAGGTCATCTACTTTAACATTTACTTTGAAAGATAAGGTAATTTGCTACCTGAGTTATAGAGGACTTTTTAATCTCTCAGTTTGGTGCCTTTCATATAACAGATTACAGCCAGATCATGTGGGAATAAGTAACAGCTAACATTGGGAGAAAAGTGTATTAAGTATTTAATGTTAACTCCATAGATCATACGTTTGACCTACATTTGCAGCACACAGACACACACAGAGTAATGCACACCCTCTTACAGGTGGCCAGGGTGAAAAGAGTAAACATTATGTCTGTGGTTGATAGCAGCCAGAAAAATAAGATGCAAAGCCACATTGGAGTTCTGGTTGATTTGACTCAAATACGCGATGACCATCTGAAGTACCCTGTCCTGCATTGTCGCCATATATTGATGTAGGTATTAGGGAAGACATGAGGGGCCTACATGTATACGCATGTCTCCTTATTAATGCTTTCATAGTAATTGGCTCAGGCTTGTACAAGGAAGCCAGACTAATGTGGATTAGGAGCTATAGGGACACTGAGCCAATCCTTCAGTTTGAAGCTCCTGAGGAGGATACAGAGTGCCATCCACCGGTCACTTTCTACATAGGATCACACCCAGCCCCTCAGGAGCCAAGTTTGTGTTTATTCAGGAACTACCCACCCTTTAAATTCATCACTGACTCACTGATAACAATGTGAGAATGAATGTGAATATGAGCAGCTCAGGACACCTATTTAGACTTCGTATAGCCACATTCTAGATCCTGCCGCTTTATCTCTCTTTGGAAACATGTTACCTCCATTAAAGCTATATGCACAAACACACCCATCACAGATGTGAGTGGGTGAGAACCAGTGCAGGTCTCTTGTCATATACATTACCTACCTCCTAACAACTCAACATTGCTGAACACTTTGGCCTGCTGGAAGAAGAATTTTAAAATTGTAATATTATTAAAAACTGAAGTCTGTCTTGGAATCACACTCCTCAGCCTCCCTGGCAAGGTCTATGCAGGGGTACTGGAGAAGAGAGTCCGGCTTATAGTCGAACCTCGGATCCAGGAGGAGCAGTGCGGGTTCCGCCCTGGTCGTGGAACACTGGACCAACTCTCCAGGATTCTGGAGGGTTCATGGGAGTTTGCCCAACCAGTCCACATGTGCTTTGTGGATCTGGAGAAGGCATTCGACTGTGTTCCCCGGGGTATTCTGTGGGAGGTGCTTCGGGAGTACGGGGTACATGGCTCTTTGCTACGAGCCATTCAGGCCCTGTACAAACAAAGCTGGAGTTTGGTTCGCATAGCCGGCAGTAAGTCAGACTCGTTCCCAGTGAGAGTTGGACTCCATCAGGGCTGCCCTTTGTCACCGATTCTATTCATAATTTTTATGGATAGAATTTCTAGGCGCAGTCAAGGGATGGAGGGTGTCCTGTTTGGTGACCTCAGGGTCACATCGCTGCTGTTTGCAGATGATGTGGCCCTATTGGGGACATCAGGCTGCAAACTTCAGCTTTCACTGGATCGGTTTGCAGCCGAGTGTGAAACGGCTGGGATGAGAATCAGTACCTCTAAATCCGAGACCATGGTTCTCAGGTGGAAAAGGGTGGAGAGCCCTCTCTGGGTCGGGGAAAGGCTCTTGACTCAAGTGGAGGAGTTCAAGTATCTTGGGGTCTTGTTCACGAGTGATGGTACAAGGGAGCGGGAGATTGACAGGAGGATTGGTGCTGGGTCAGCAGTGATGCAGGCTCTTTACCGGTCTGTTGTGGTAAAGAAAGAGCTGAGCCATAAGGCAAGGCTCTCGATTTACCAGTCGATCTACGTTCCCACCCTCACCTATGGTCATGAGCTTTGGGTAATGCCCGAAAGAATAAGATCGCGAATACAAGCGGCCGAAATGAGTTTCCTCCGCAGGGTGGCTGGACTCTCCCTTAGAGATAGGGTGAGAAGTTCAATCATCCGGGAGGGACTCGGAGTAGAGCCGCTGCTTCTTCACGTCGAGAGGAGCCAGCTGAGGTGGTTCAGGCATCTGGTTAGGATGCCTCCTGGACGCCTCCCTCGGGAGGTGTCACAGGCGAGTCCACCTGGGAGGAGACCCCGGGGAAGACCCAGGACACGCTGGCGTGACTATATCGCCCAGCTGGCCTGGGAGCGCCTCGGAATCCCCCTTGGATAGCTGGTGGAAGTGGCTGGGGAAAGGGAGGTCTGGGCTTCATTGCTTAGGATGCTGCCCCCGCGACCCGAACCCCGGAGAAGCGGAAGATAATGGATGGATGGATGGATGGAAGTCTGTCTTGGTCTTGTGAAATAAAAGAGTTTTAAAACAGATCATTCACACATGTCACAACCATGACAACATTTAAAAATGACTCTCCATTTAACACTATACAGCTTTTTAGCCCACCCAGTCATCATAAAGAGTGTTGTTACTGCAGACAACCTGTGGCATAGTTATTGGAGCTGACATTGTGAAGGGAAATATTTACATGTGCTGTTCCTGATTGTCAGAAATTTCAGCCTTCCAAATGAAGGCTTTGTAAAATATTAAAATTGCTTGTTACATTAAAATTGAGTAAACAAGATGGACACCTCAAAATTGCTTATCAGACATATCCTAATACTCATCAGGTCCTAATATTCTGATATGCACATGGATGGACAGCTGTCAGTCCAACACTTTCTCATTGTGCTATGCCACTGAAGTGGAACTACACACAGTGTGAGTAGGAAGAAATGAGTACAACAGGCTCTGCATATACTACTGTGTTTATTGCTCACTAAAAAACTTATCCAGTTTTTGCTGCTGGATGTGCTAAATCACGCAACATAAACACTTCCAGTGACACATTCAGAAAGATGAACCTTGAGTATCAGCATTTCTTTGTTGTGTTGTGTTCACACAGAGCGGTGACTCATATGCGGTATATCTGTAGTAAATCTTCGGCTAGAAAACAGCTTGCATAAGAGGCTCAGCAGAAGCGGTGATGCCAGCAGTCCGTTTTAATAATAATAACATAATAATATGGAACACAAGTGGTCTTTTAAAAATATTACTCTATTAAGATTCATACCCTCAAAATATGGAGCTCTACTACATTTGCTGTGGCAATAAACACTAGAACACAGCTGCATCCAAAGCATTGAAAGCACGCAAGTCCATTCCGTATAAACAGGCTTAATCTCTCTGAATAAGGAACAATGTGTTTTCAGAGTCCAGTGAAAACATATTTGCCTGGCTGTTTGCTGGGGTCTGTTGGGGTGGACCGTGGACGGGGGACGACTGCTGGGCTAATTGAAGCCAGATGCTGCAGCTGATAAAAGAGCAGGTCATTTCAGATGAGACCATTAAACAGCTGCTCCTTTCATTAGCTACAGCCGCACGGTGCCCTGCTCACGCTCAGACCACGTTTAAAGAGCTCTTAACTCTCGTTTCATCAGCAGAACAGCAACCACTAACACGACTAACATGCAATTTGAACTTTGCAACCACCACACTCATGCTAATACATAGTAGTCACTGTGCAGTATACTTCCATAAAGATGCCCAGTGAGTGTTTTGGACAGTTTAAATTAAGGGATAAGGGGTAGAGGAGACAGATAGACAAGCAGACAGATAAAGAGACAGACATGCAGGATCTATCCAAATGGACTGTACTGTAAATGCTCAGTAGCTGAAGTTAATCTGAAGGATTTAGGAAACCAACTGCCTGTTGCCTCAACTTAATTTATAGGTATCGGACTAATTGGTCGAAGACATACCTAAATTAAGATTATGGCAAGCTCTTTGATTTCCTTCAGACATTTGAGCAAATGTACAAGATGTCTCTGCCATTTCACATTTAACAGTTTGGGTGGGTTGACTATGTTTGCCTCTACAGTTAAAATGTGGTCATATATGGAAAGCAGGTGTAAAGGATTAACAATAGCAAAGGCACGCCAATAAAGCAGCATGTCAGGATTTGAGAAATTATACATTCTTTCAGATAACTAAATCAAAGCATCTGACACCAGCATAATCCTCAAAGAGTAATCAAAGTGTGAAATGCCATATATACAGTTACAAATAACTGATACTACTCATGCAGTGATTTTCAAAGTGCAAAGCAAACAAATTCAATATGCATTGTAGCATCTCGCTACCAACTCACGCTGACATAGAGGCTTATGAGAGGTGGGCTCCGTCTGAAAAATGTGACTGTTTTTGTTGTGTTATTGTGTGCAGTGAGTTTAGATAGTTGGGTTGAGTGTTGACTTTGAAGCAGAGATGTATGGCTGGTGACAACCTCCCCACTGTTTGTGCTGTGTTGTTATGTGCTTTTCTGCTGTTGTTTAATAAAGAGCACTACTTGCTGCAGAACCATGACCTCCCCTGTGTCTTATTCTGCAGCAATGCCACAATATATATGTGATCTGGCTGCTGTGGAGGCTCTCCTGCCTGTTATCCTGCTTTAGTATTGGGCCTAGAAGCAGCTGCACACATGCAGCTGTGAAACAACATGAAGAGGACCTGGCTCTGTTCGCACTCTGCCTCACCGCGGGACAGTTCAGATGGGGCAGGCTGCGGATATTTTGTTTGCAGTGAAAGCAGAAAGGCTGAACAAAAGAGGCATAATGGGCCTCTTTCATGAAAGATTCCTTAATGTGAATTTGGATACAAAGGCAGCACTGACATTTCTGCCAGATTTCTCAAAGGTGTATATTCTCCATAGAGGTCTAAAAGTACAAAGGATGTCCAAATTAGATTTCCTTGCCCACTATGACCTGATACAATTACACAAAAATGTTGAATCTTGTAGTTTATCTCACACTGATATGTATTTAAAGGACACAGGGTCAGAAAACTTGTAATATTTAAGTGGGAGAGCATAAGATTCTGTGTGGTGTTACATTTTTAATTACAGTTTATATTACTTATATGTTAATCTTCACAGTGGTCTAAGGTAACACATATGGGTTAATTAACGGTATGTAATCAAACTTCATGCTATAATTGAAAGAACATGAATAAGGTGAACAAAAGATATTGTAAATAAGTCAAATACCACCTTGAGGATACTATCTGAATACTACTGGGTAGATAGTTAGATATAAAGAGAGACAGAGAGAGCTAGGGCCACAGTTTCAGCCTCTCCGCAGACTGCTGTTCTCCAAGGGCTTATTCTGTTCTCTCTGACCCCCAACTGACCAAACTGGGAGTTCCCTTTGCCTTTCATCATTACCAAACCAAGACCTTACCCCACCAATCAAAAGTGACCACATGTTGGAAACATCCTCCAACCTAAAAAGGTACCACAAAGTCTGTGAAATGTAAATGCTGTTAAGAGTTGTCCATTTGGAGTAGAGGTACGGCAGCTTCTCAAGAAGGCATGGTTGAAATCTATTTTGTCCCTACACTCTCCTAGCTTAGTTCACAGTGAGATGTAATAAATACACTCACCAGCCACTTTATTAGGTACAGTAAAAGGTTGAACCCCTTTTTGCCTTCAGAACTGCCTTATTTCTTTGTGGCATACTTTCAACAAGGTGTTGGAAACATTCCTCAGAGATTTTGGTTGGTTATCTGAGTTACTGTTGCCTTTCTATCTTCTCGAACCAGTCTGCCCATTCTCCTCTGACCTCTCACATCAACAAGGCATTTTCGTCCACACAACTGCTCACTGGATATTTTCTCTTTTTCGGGCCGTTCTCTGTAAACCCTAGAGATGGTTGTGCGTGAAAATCCCAGCAGATCAGCAGTTTCTGAAATACTCAGACCAGCCCGTCTGGCACTAACAACCACGTCACGTTCAAAGTCACTTAAATCACCTTTCTTCCCCATTCTGATGCTCGGTCTGCAGTTCAGCAAGTTGTCTTCACCACCTCTACATGCCTAAATGCATTGAGTTGCGTGTCATTGTGTTAACAAGCAACTGAACAGCAACTGTACCTAATAAAGTGGCCGGTGAGTGTAGGTCATTCTGCCATTGTGATGGCAAATAGGGTACAAATGTTGATATGTAATGCAAGCATAAAATATAGTCTGCTACACTGAACATCATCAGTAAAGTTGTAAAACCACTGGCAAAAAAGAGTTTTTCTAAAATATACTTTAGTTTCAGTGACACTTTAGTTAAAGTCACACTGTATGTAAAAGTATCAAATGCTGCATTCATGTTGTTATTTTATTAAAATTTTAATGCACTTAATTTTTCAAAAGTAACAATGCTAACACAATCTTGCTGCAAAACATGAAGTGAGTATTTTTGCTTAATTTATCAGAAATACAAAACTCAGCCACTGACTTTTGAGAGATCAACTGTTTACCTTCCTGTTTGTTTGTTTATATATTTAAAATCATTTTAACATTGGAGAGTGAACAAAAACATTCATGCATTTTTATCATTTAAACTGACAAAATAAGCATTATAAATGTTTAATTTACAAATACTTCAGTTACTGTGAAGCCATTGCTGGGAGGCGTTATATTTTACGCAAAACATAACTAACAATGATTAACATTCATAATTGTTGATTAATTTACAAACAGAACAAAGAACACACAGACATCAACTTTCTTCAGTTTGTTCTCATTTTGAACAGCTAATTGTCATGGCTTTAAAGCTGTGGGACACCATTTGCCACCACATTGGTAGAATGACCTAAATCCACCTGGAAATGAGGGCATCTTAAATTACTATTATAATGATTTGATACTATGCTGATGGCTTTTGACTCATATTGGACTGTTATCTTAGATATATTCAGTTTTGCTGCAATAATACTGATTTATCTCTAACAAATCTAGGAGATCATTGGAGCTGTTACTTTTTTTCTCCGAGCAGCAGTAATGTCTGGTATGCAGCAGGATTACTCCCTGAGAGGCATCAGCCCTACTATTCATAAAAAATGGCCTCTTCTAACTAATGATGCTCTTAATTAAGGCCACATATTCAAGCAAATGTAATAATCTCAGAATTTACTCTAATGAGTTATATTTATAGCTACTACTGACTAACCCATTAGTGTCTTAATTTCTCAGTTACACAGCAAATCTCTGTGGCATTTACTCATTTTCTTATATCATTGAAAAAATTAAGTAAGCATGAAATAATATGATGTGAAACCATGGTTTGTATTTCCCTTCTCCAAAGTATGCTGAAGTATAAAGCCCAGTGTGGGGACTAAGTAATCATGGAATATGATCTGGTTTGAGTAAATAAAGTAACTGTATTACCAGGAAATCAGGGTCATCAGGGTTAATATAAGGGGCTGTCTGGGCAATAATCTAATATGTATGTTTGTGCATGCTCAATTTGCAGTTTTTTTTTCTGTGATCTCTATGGGGATCACTATCACTGTGCATGCAGTGGAGTATTTCACTAGGTGACAGCTGTTTTCTTTTCTCTCGCCCTCCCTAGCAGTGTGACTAGTGTGTAATTCCTCCCACGGGAACAGCTGGTGTGGTTTACAAATAAAAAACTAAAGCCATAGAGGCAGAGCTTCCAGCTCCGCACAAGACCAGTACAGAGTTTATATACAGTACTGCATCCAAGACAATGGCATTCTAAATTCAACAAAGGCTATTTTTAACCCAATCTTTGTGAGTTCAAAGCACAATTTGACCATATGGTTGTAGTATGACTAGAGGGGGAGAGACCTGGAGTTCTGAACAGCTTCTGCTTTAAGCTACATAGCTGTCCAGCACTAGTAGTCCTAACAGATAGGACCGAGGAACATGCATGAGGTGGGGTAGTGGTGGTGAGGTCTGAAAACTTTGTCTAGAGACAAAGTCTTTGTCTTTAGCTAGAGATTAACTCTTAAAATCTGCCTACAGAGTAATTATGTGTGCATGTCAATGTTGGCAGTAGTAAAATGAATCAGCATGTGGAATCAGAGCTTTGTGTGTTCTACTGTCTTTTCTATCACTGTATAAAGTAAGCATAAGGCTGCCTTTATTGTTGGAATCAATGTAAACTTTCAGAAGGGAATTCAGATTTTTAAGTGCTCATTGTTGATTTGTTTGAAGTGTAAAGTTTGTGTAAAATTATCTTGGAAGCAAAACTAAAGTAAAATCTGTGAATATTTAGGTTTTCTACATCTAAATAAATGCTCTAACAGCATTATGAAATCTTGCTATTAAGGGAGCTAAAAAAAGATTTAAAGACAGAAATAGCTGCTGCTTAACATTGTGTATGTCCTGGTGTTTCAGCAAATGACAACAGGTGACAAATAAGACTTTACATATGTTTGCAAAGATTTATAAGGCTTAAACATTTCTCCAGCCCAAGCAGTTAGTATAAAAGGTTTTCAAAAACTGCAGTAAGTTCAGCTCCAAAGCCACATCCTTCTCTTTGTGCAAGTGCTTGGTTCAGTGTATGGCCCATCTGATAATAATGGTCACGTACATGCACGCACGCACACACACACACACACACACACACACACACACACACACACACACACACACACACACACACACACACACACACACACCACAAATGCACAATGCAGCATATAGTTACGCCTAAGCCCAAAATCTCCTTGTGGCTTAGTGCAAGATACTTTTTACATCAGATTTTCTGCCTAATTTCCTGTACCGGATGACCAAAAAGTATGACATGTTGCTGGCATCATTGTTTGGAGTGCGAGAAGTGACAGGATGTTTGAGGCTGTGCACTGCTGTCCCCTGTGGGGTCATCAGAGGCTGAGTGGGATTTTACCCAAATGGTGAGATAAAGCCAGAGAGAACGGCCTGGATTACTGTCTCAAAGTGACCTCAGCCCCGGAGGGGAAATAAACTCCGGATAACTCGCAGTCACTCTTACAACAGAGGGTCAGGACTAAAAGAGATTATAACTCAGGGAGATTCTGAAGCAGGCCACTGATAGATTCCAGTGTGAAACTAGACAGTGGGATGAAAGAGTGAAAGACTGTATTGGGAAATAAAATTTATGATCACATGCATCATTGAATTCTGTATTTATGCCATTGTTCTGTAGTCGATATTAGAACTGTTGAGGTTTATAATCATTGAGCCTCGTTCACCAACCTTTCTTAAGAAGACATTTCTTTTCAAAAGCCACTGATTTTCATGAATATTCTGGCAATCCAGTTAAATTGGACTAATTATGCTCTCTTAATAATGAAACATGCACTTGGTCAGTGTTAGAAGTACTGACAATTGCCCAGCCCCTTGTGTAAGCGAACTGACATGGCAATGATTAATTACTTCAGTATTTGTGCAGAACACTGACATTTACTATACTAAAGCCTCAAAATATACCAAACAACACAAGTGCCACATAACCCTGTGGCACAGGGACACTTCTATGTATCATTAGCTCACTAAGGGAACACCACAAGCATCCCGACCAAACGAATCATGTCTTTAGAGGAAAAACCAGGAATATACCTTAAAGTGTAAAAATGAGTAAGTACTACTATAGTGTTTGGCCTACTGTAATAAACTCTACTGCACTGATGGTGAAGTCCTTGAAGGGTAATTTAAAGCACAAAAAACATTCTAGAAACCTCATTTTACACTAGTCACTTCAGGGAAATCTTTCCATCACTGGGCATTAAATCAGCCAATTTTCACATCTAATAAAGAGGATGACTGAAGCTACTTCTTCAGATGAGCCAACACAACAGCTAGCACTAAAGCTAACACCGGAGCTAAAAGAACTCAGCTTAACATTGTTGTGCAACATTATTGTAAGAAAAAAAAAGTCATCCTCTAGATGATCGGCATTGCGTGCATTTAAGTTAAACAATTCCCAGTAACATTTTTTCACCTCTCTTAAGTCTAATAAGTCTGACTATACCTCTGCCATCATTCTCATTGCAGGTGAGAGTTTGTCTTCACTTGACTGAGAAAATAGTATAGCGGCAGTTTTGTTTGGATGAGAGGCATGTCAGTCTTCATTTGGCAAATGGTCAATGGTTATTGTAATTATTAATAGTATTATTAATAACAATAAAATATTGTTCAAACATTGGTGTATTTTATCATATTGTATTTTACTGCCATTCTATAAAAGTTTCACCTAACAACCTAACAATACGTCTTATCTATAATAAAACCATTGCAACACACTGGCCCATGGCTTATAGTTTTACTGTATTTTTAACTTGTATAGAATGGTTTCATAGCAAATATAAAGAGTAGAAATTTGGTATGTAACTAACATAAAATATAAAACAAACAAGCAACAGTAACATTGGGCTTAAGCAATGTTTTCACTTGGCTGAAGTAGCATTTAATATGGCTTTTAATGTTTTACTCACTCTAAGCAACAATTTTTGGCACGCCTCTCTCTCTTTGGGTGCTCATTTCAGTTTCAATTACACTGGTTAGAGGCTTATGAAGCCTCATTGGCAGCTTTAGGGAGAAAGCACTACTCCCAGCCTTCATTACAATCCTGTTGCATACATCTCTGTCTTTCCAACCTCAGCCTGCTGGATTGGAACCACAACCACAGAGCCACAGCTATACTTACCTCAGAGGTGATAATAATAATTATCACCTTATCATCATCATAAGCTTGCAGATGGAATCCACAGAGACACACACCTGTGGACAGGTAAGTATAACTCTGTGGATGACAGATACCTCCATTTAAATAATGGGCTGTTATGGATGCCCAGCCATTGAGGAGAAACGTTTAACTCCAACTTTCCTCCTATTTTTATAGATTCACACAGATTGACATGTAACACAGCCAAGGGTGCAGGCAGTGTGGTAATGACTACTCACGGACACAGCAGATAATAGGGATCAATATACAGTCAGAGGCATAAATATTGATACATAACCATTTAATAAGGAAATAAACATCATATTAAACAGAATGTTAACTTCAGTTCAGGTTCCACCCTATTTGACTGGTGCACGTTGTATAAAGCACTTTTGCACATTTAATAATGTAATATTTAGAGAGTCAGTTTCTGATGTGTGTACATTTTGTGACAAATAATTTAAGGCAAATTAAATTGTATTCAATTAGCTTCCTTCATTTGTTTTGTTGATTTGTTTACATACTTTAATTTCTTCTTCAACTGAAGACATATTTAAATCAGGAAACTGATGTGACTAGTTTAAAGCTTCACACTTTTTCTGATTAATTGCTTTGGCAGCACGTTCTGGCAGGTTGTTTGATATATTATAAACTTCTGCCCAGTGAATTTGGAGGTATTTGTTGAACATGGAAAGTGTTTCTGTACACTTCAGAATTCATTCTGCTGCTGTTCTCAGAAGTAAAGACCTGTGAGCCAGTTTCAGAGGCAGTCATGTACGAAAACCATGACACTACCTAATGTGCTTAGGATCATTTGCAGTTCCTCACTTTCTCCAAACACGTTGTTTTCAATCACTTTGATGGAAGTTTATCTTCACCTCATTTGTTCATAAAATGATGGTCCAGAACTCTCCCAGCCTTTCCGTTTTTAGCTCTGTCTTGCTTCTTCATTTCCCTAATTCTGTTGTGCATGGAAATAATTCTGGATAATTTGGGGGTTTTCTTCACAGCTCTAATGATTTTTCTGTTGTTACTTCCTGTAGTGTTCCTCAAATGGCCTGGAGCTCTCTACTCCCTACTGCAGAACACTGTAAACTTAAATTAGTTGGTTTACGTAAAACAATTCATGCACTTTTTGCCTTAAAAAAATAAGTAAAGTTACTTTACAAGGTCAAGCTTAAACAACTTTGAATATGAGTAATAGTTGCTTTCTGATTTTCAGAGATCCACACTTCTGTAACAATTAAGATCAACTCAAATAGCCCAATGAGTTGGCTGTTCTCTATTTTTTCAAGTTTTGTTAACATATAATCAAATATTCTTGTGACAAGTGTAATATATTGGCATCAATTACAAAATGATATGTCAAACTGTTTTGTACAGTAACAAATAAATGGTTGAGATAAGACTAGTATCATTCATTCCAAATCTATAGCAGCCTAACACATATTTTCCATTCTGTTAGTCTTCACGGCTCCAGGCTGATCTGATAAACTGGAACACTAAAATCCATCGTGGTAAGAATAACAACATGGAAAATGCATCCCAGCTTCCCATTTAACATGTGAGTATGCTATAACACAAAAATAACATTTTGCAAAGAGAATTATATTCAGAAATTAGAGTTAATAAAAAAAAAAAACACTAAGAATCCTGGGAAGATTTTTGAGCAGAATACTTTTCAGTCTGTAGGACTGTAGGACAAATTAACTGATCTTACCTAAGTATCTAATGATTAGACAAGAAATAGTAAGTGTTACCATATTTGTATTAGTGATTTTATCAAGTTAGTAAAGTTGAAATGATTGTTTTAGTGTATTTTTTTTTAAAATACACTTTTAAATGCATTTTTAAGCCTGGTTGCTGTGCAATGGCTCTGCATTTAGGGGCTTCAATTGATTTATGACTTTTAGCTCACAACCAGACTCAAAATGCAAACTCCAGTGGCTGCAGGTAAGCCTTCGCATATGTATGCAGCCATTAAATGGAGTACTTAAGCTAAGAGAAACACCCATCATCTTTCTGAGGGACTAAACACATAACATATGATATTGCTCTAACATGGTTTAACCTATATAATAGCCTGAATGACACTTTATGCTCATCATTTGATTTGAGATACAAATGTCATGCTCCTTACTGTACACATGCATGATTCTCAGTCTTACCCAGAGAAAGTCATCGTGCTGAAATTGTGTTAGTGGCTCAGGGGACTTAACAGTGAGTCTCCCAAAGTTCTCCTAAAAATTCCTCACAGCTTCAAAACCGTAAAGGCTCTCAGTCCTGAATGAGAGATAGCTAAGTCCCTGTCTTTAGTTTGGTTGCAGATAAACATGATCTTGACAAATCTAAGGACCGTATGTCATGTGTATTAAATCTCTAGTAAAACTCAACAAGAGAGAGATTCCTGGGCTTTTTTGCTGGAGACGCCTCCTTTACCTTCCGATCTGATATTATCGCTCTCTGGGAGAAACTGAGCTGGATTTTCTTTCCCAAGAGTAGACTAGAACAGAGTCTGTTTCCATGTGCTCTATGCCTCGAGTCTTTCATATCACTCTAGCTGAATTCCTCAGCCAAGCACAAACTAATTCTGCTATTCTGAAAGAAAATGCAAATGTGTTCACATGTAAGTGCATGTGAGTGAGTCGAAATGAGGGACAGAGACAGGATCAGACAAAAATGAAGCAGAGACAGATCTCAAGCCATCAAAGTCTCCTCCAAATGGCTGTGACTGATTGACCAGCCAAAAGCCAAACAACCATTTTAGCATTTTTATAGGCCTTTGAATTTAAAGCACATCAGTCTCTCTTTAGATAATCAAGCCAGAAAGATGGCTGAGACGCAGGCATGATCTCAGTGCTGTGGCCAAACAGCCCCAGGAAGCATCAGCAGAGCATATGATGGAGATACCTCCTTTAGAACCACATCCAAGGAACAAGTCTGTGCGTCCTCTTTGCCCTCTATGTTGGACAAGTTGACGCCTGTACTGCATGTTGCAAACGTACACTGTGTACAGATGTTTGTAACAAGATGTGTTTAATGAAATCCTGCATTCCTTGATGGAGCGAAAAGGTTATGATCTCACAGCTGAAACAATAAGGAAGTTGATGCTGTGCAGCACCATACTGACACCCCTACCCCCCCCCCCCCCCCCCCCCCACACCCCTATTTCTCCATGTGTTTTGGGCTTGAGACAAGTGAGGAAATTAATTCTGGTTCTCATTAGGCATGGCTGGCCTGACCTGCTGCAGGTCTCAGCCAGTTGAGTGAACCAAGCCAGTGCAGGACCAGCACTCCCCAACGGCCAATTTATACACCCGCCTACCAGCCACAGGAAAGCCAACAGCTCTGTTGAACAGAATAACACTCAGCAGATGACCATGGGAGTTCCTTTTGTTCCAAAAACACCACAATCCCACAGTAAATTAAAGGGGTTTGGCGAAGTACATATTCAAGTCTTGAGATTTTTGCCATATCATACCACCCCAGAGAGAGGAATAGACAGACAGACAGGCAGACAGACAGATTTTTTTTTATATTTTCCTGTGGGCCTTCAGGCTTTATAGTAATAAATAGGTGCACCTTGCGGTGGAAAGGTTTAGAACCCCTGCAACACAATACACTGTGACACAATTCAATACACTGTTGTTACATTCCTATAAGATAGATAGATAGCAAAGGAAAGTTGAGCTGTGGTGTATTGTATGGACGTAGAACAAACCTAGCCATTAAATGCAAAACAAAAGAAAAACTTAGCCCAGATCTAATACAGATCTTAGCAAACAGGCTTTTGCTAGTTTAGAGGCAGTTCACAAACATAGGAACCAGAGAGATGAAAGCAGACCAAACTCAATAAGTGTCAGACAGTATGTGGGTGGTAAGTTACAAAAACCTCCCCAGGGAAGAGTTTCTCTTTTAGTGTCAGGCCGATAAAGGTGTAAAGCTGACAATAATATTTGACAAACACTTTGCAAAATTCTCTTTAGCCCTTCAAGACTGTGCTTTTCTTTATGAAGTCTGAAGCCATATCTGCAATAAGCATAGAAGCCTTTGACATGAGAGACAGTTACGACCAGCTGGAACGACAACTGTAATGATACATGTAAAACCCTTACTTTAGATTAAATTTCGGTTTAGTGTGAGTCACAGCATATTGCTCCTGTCGAGAGAAAAGGAAAGACTGCAGTCGCAGCTGGACCTTCATGAGAGAAAAGCTTCTTTTTTTTTAAAAAAACAAATGTATACTGCTTTCCTCTAGGTTTGTTGAGACAAGCATTAATCTGACAGCCTGCCTGCTGAATGTGGATGTATGTGATGAAATGCACATGTATAAGCTGGTCTACATATGCGTGGCTGCAAGGTATATTATAAAAATATATTATATCTATTCTATAAATCATGCCTGTTCAGATCCCCGATCAGCTATTTAATCCCCCTTTCTCTGCATAACGTCATCCTGCATATAGTGCTCTTGTATTTTGACTGTAAAATGTATATGTATGTGTGCATGTTCAGTTCTACATGCAAGAGCCTGCCTTGTGAAACTTGCAGATGCATCGCCCCAGCAATTACATCAATGTTGTTCAACAGTATGAATTAGAGAGCATGCTTGCTGGCTGCATAACTGACTTATGGATCTCCAAGTCAACGGCTTCAGGAAGGGTGTGGTCAGGGGTAGAAAAGCCACTACTTACACCACAAGGATGGAGCCTGGGGTGATCTAGCCCAGCTGGTTTTCTGCTAAACATAAAGCTGTGAAGATCTCTCTCTCTCTCCTTTGTTTTTTTTCTTTGCTGTACCCTGGCAAGTGGAGACATGGGAGAGAAAAGAGAAATCAGTTTAGTAAATTAAAGTACTCATTGAAGCTGTTAACAGTGTTGGATGAAAATCTCGAATTGAACTCAATGAGACATTTTGCAGATCTCTTTAATCATAATGTACATATCATCTAGGGGTTTTCTCCTTTTTGCTCAGGGCAAGAGAGTGTCCATGCTTCATTCTGATCCATTCCATTTCTGAACCGCACTGGACAACATTACATGAATTTATTGGAGAAGGAAATGCTTTAAAATATGAAATCGTCAATAGCTTTCCCCAGGTCTGGAACACCATTATTAGCAGTGAAATCTGAGATGAAAGGAATATTATATCAAATGCAAAATATCAGTTCAGCATGCTTGGCCAATTATATGGTTTATGGAACATTTAGAGAGTTTTATGGAGGTGGAAAACACAGATATGCTGATTAACAGCTACAATGAATTCACCTTGCAACTAATTAGAATGTAGCCATTTAAGGGGCAGATTTGCAGATTTTGTTCTGCACCTACCCAACACATTTCCAGCACCTCACAAGGCCCATCTAATTTCTACGACTGCTAAGAACTTACTTTCAGTGAACAAATCCAAGAAGACTGTAGATACCAGTTTTAACCACAAAGCATGCTATAATAAAAGAGCTGGATCCACTGACTGACAGTTGGCTGTGTATGCCAGCGTCCTGTCCCTTTTTGTTTTGATTTGTCTATAATCCTCCAACCATATGAAAACAAATTGAGCCAACACTTGTACACAGCAACAGTGTAGTCATCTGTTTGATGAAGCTGATGTGAAGGTATGACTGCTCATGCATTTAGCAATTCAATATGACTTTACTGTTTGCATGGCTGGGTAAGATTCATGGCTCTGTGAAGTAAGCCATAAAGTTAGGTCCAAGTTGGATAATGTCCTGTTGGATCTTGTAGTGCATCTGATAATCATATGTAATGCCTCTCTACATCAATATTTTCCACTTCTGCACAACTGCGCAACAGTTTATTACATGCATTCTTTAATGTATGCTCACTGATCCAAAGGTATACAGTGAGATCGGGCACAAGGTCAAAGGCAATTTTTTGATTTATCATTTTCACACTCTGTCTAGTTCCTGCTCTCTCCCTCGGTCCTGCTGTCTGTTTTTGAGCATCTGTGGATAACAGGGTATGAATTTATCACATCGATTTTATTATAGAGATCACAGCTGTTTGCCCTTTCTTTCAGTTACATAACAAATAGCCCAAGTGTCGCTTCAATAATGGCGTAATGCCTTGTGCTGGACACTTTCCTACTTTGAGAATCTCCACTCTCTTATTTTTCAGTTTTGAAGTCATGGAAATTCTGATCAAGAGAAAATAAATATCTGCTGGGAAAAAGAGTTTTTCCCATATACTACTGCTGACTGACTCCTTTTCCTTTAAAAAGAGGTTATGGTTTGCCATGGTAGTTTTTGGTCAAATGAAAGAGGTTTTACAGAAGCCATATAAGGATTTATGTCTTGGAGAAAAATGTGAAAGCTGGAACCTTTGACTGTACTCGTTAAATACACTTAGGGACAGAATTGTGTGTGTTTGAGGGTATGTAGACCTTAGTGGACCTTGCTCTTTCATAAGTTACCTTCAGAAAGCTCCAGTTAAGCTACTCAGTCAAATTTTGGGAAGCTATTCATGATTTTCTTAAACCTGGTCCGTCCTTGTTTATGATGGAATGCTAATGTCAAATTAAGGCATTTTCCTTTGTAAAGTTTCCTTTGTAAATAGGCACCTACATTCTTCAAAGATCTCTGGATTCTAGAGTAAAATCACATTTTTTTCCTACTTCTCTGGGAGCATCATGTCAAGATTTCAATTTAGTGTCTCAAAATAATGACTTAATATGTCAAAATAACAAATTATCTTCAATCAAGGACTTACTATGAAATATTTTCTTATGAATGACGTTGGATGTTGAATTAATTACTATGTAGAATTAATTAATTATTAAATTACAAGAATTTATTATTTTGGGATAATAATTAAAAGTTTCAAGATACTAAATCAAAAGAAAATAGAAAATAAATCATTATTTTGAGATTTTAAGATACTAGTCAAAAGTCAAAATTGCAAGACAATAGACCATGGTTTTGGTGGACAGGGAAATAATGGGTCAGTTCCTATAGTTTCCCATAGTTTGTAGGGAAATCTTAATACAACAGCAAACAACTGCATTCTAAAGAACAGTGGGCCTCATTCTTTAAAGCAGTAATTTAGGGGCAGTCCCTCCCTGTTTCAGCAGAACAAAGTCCCATGTAGCTCAACCCCATCCAACAACACCTTTGTCATGAATTGGAACACTGGCTGTGAGCCAGGCCATATCGCCAAACATCAGTGTCCAACTACATTAATGGTCTTGTGGCTGGATAGAAGTTGATCCCCACTTCCATGTTCCAAAAGGTAGTGGAAAGCCTTCCCAAGAGAGTGGAGGCTATTAAAGCCTCAAAGGGGATCAACTCCAAAATAATATCCATGGTTCTGAAATGAGATGTTCAAAACGCAAATACATTGACATGCTGTTGGCCATGTAGTGTGCTGAATCTCATCCAGCTGTCGATTAAGTGCCAAATTAATAATTATCAGTACACAAACTCCAAAAGAGTTGGGACAGTATGTGAAATGTTAATAATAATTCTGTTTGACCATTATTAAATACAAGACTGTACAAAACTTTGATATTTGATGTTTTACCTTGTGAACATTATTTATTTTTACTTTTTATTTTTTGTAAATACACACTCCTTTAAAATTTGAGGCCTGCTACACATTCCAAATAGTTGGGACAGGAGCACGTTTCCCACTGTGTTACATCACCTTTCCTTCTAAAAGCAACAACAACAGAATTAATCTATTATAAGTCTTTAGTTATGCAATTGAATAGATCTTTGCTGTCATATTTTATAAACATAAGAAAAACACATTTTCAATGGGAGACAGTTCTGGACTGCAGGGATGGCAGTCTAGCACCCGCATTCTCTGATTGTGCAGCCATGCTGTAGTAACGTGTAGAATGTGGCTTGGTGTTGTCATGTTGAAATAGGCATAGACGCATCACGCATATGCAAATTACCTATTAATACCAACCTCTATCATGGCAGATGCTGGCTTTTGAACATTACCCTGGTTACAGTCTGGATCATCCTTTTCATCTTTGGCCCCGTAAGCATCTGAAAGGATGACTTGTTACCCATGTGGAAAACAAAACATGGACATATATTTTTGCATATTTTAAAGACATTTAAAATACATTGCAGTCCATGCTGAAATACATTCCAAACACTAATATGTATTTCAGAATATTTTGCCATGTTAATATATTTTAAAATACATTTGGTTTAAATGTATGGAGAAATTTTACACATAGAAATGTATCCTACAAAATAAATGTATGTAAATGTCTATCAAATACATTTGAAAATGTATGAAAAGAGCCAAAATTCTTGTATAATGTACTTTACAGTTCAGAATTTTTAAAAAGTGAATTTGTATGTAAATTTACATAACAAAAGCAAGCGTTGTAGATATTTATACTCTGTGCAAATTAGTTACGATTTTGTTTGAAATACAGTTCCACTGTGCATCACTCCATTTCACATAAGCTTGAGTCCAGAGAAGTTGGCATCAATATGAATGATAATTTAACTAAAATAAAGCCTTTCAACATTGTTGAACAAGCAATTGTCTCTCAATGCATTAACAATTAATTCATTTCTTGCTCAGTTTAATGTTTAACTGAATATGTTGTTGTTACTTTAGTTTAAGCTGTTTATATGTGTAATTTTGTGTTGTGGTGTGGGTTTAGTTAGTGTGTTTTGTGGTGCAGTCTGGTCTACAATGAGGGTTGTTAGTGGTGATCTGGCACATAGGTTTATGCTTCTTTATATGTATTTCTTTACTGGTGTTTCATGGCCTCCCCTGAGTCATAACTACCCTAATACCACACTGGTGTCTGAAGTAGGGCAGAGCCGTGATGACAGGGATAGTGCTGCAAGGCTCTGAACAGCAGCATGCCAGCATTGCAGGGGAAGAGGTAGCCATGCTGCATTGTGCCATGAGCCTGGGCCGATGGGTAAACGGCTCCTTGCCAGAAGGTTCAGCAGCGGTCATAGGCTGTGGGTTACGTGCAACATGGACGGCAGACAGTTCATTACATTCACCATTATGGGCTCATAATATCCCCACTGGGACTGTGTGTGGCTCGAGACTTGGCTCAAACTGGTGGGTCATTGGGTTGGTCGACCTTTGAAAGGATAGAGTATGTAGCCACCCACTACTGGTTCATGCTGCCTTTGGGAGGTGTGACCATGTGAATGGCCACGTTGCAGATGCTCATGGTAGGTGTTCTAAAAATGACTGTTTATTGTTTATGTTGTGTCTTTAGTTGAAATTGTGTTATTTGTGTTAGTTCATGTCGGAGTGCGAGTGTAGTTACTGTACTTTTCGTTGGGGGTTGTTCTAGGATGAGAGAGAATTGGGTACCCTGTGGGTTTGTGCCTCTGTGTGTGCTTTTCTTTCCTGGTGTTTAATAAAAAGCACTTGTCATGGTGGAATCATGGCATCCTATGTGTCTTGCTCTATCCCAACATCACCCTACTTAAAAGTGTGCATTAGAAATGCCCTTTTAGGGAGCCGCTTTTATTTTTAAACTTAATACTTTTATACTTTGTCAGAATATGTTTTAGGTGAGTATGTATGCTTCTATTTGAGTAATAAATTTGTGTTTCTTGTTACTTGTTTCTTCTGTCACCTCTGCTAAAAATTCATAACAATAACCAAACAGGCACTACCCTAACTGAGAGGAAAACATTGTCTCCTAAAATCGCATGTGGAAGATGACATCAGCTGTGAGATCTCTAGCAGGCTCTGGAGATTCTTCTCTAAAGTAGGAAGACAGGCTAAAGCTCGAGGCATGTTTGAGGAGGGGTTAGAGAGGGTGTCAATCACTACTATGCTGCTACCAAAAGAACTGGCTGGTTGTGAGCAGTGCTGTGACATCAGCTTTGTCTACACTTCCTCAGAATCACCGGGTCATCCTTACACGCGCATGCAGCATTCCCAGAGCTCATGGCCTGTGTGTCACACACACTGAACTCCAAGACATTTCACACAGCGATAAACAAAATTCACTAAGGGGCAAAGCTTTGACGTCAGAAGCTGAATAAGAGCCTCCTGCTGCTAAGTAACACACACGGGCCCATTATAAATCTCAGCAGCGCTGGTGGTGGTTGCTAAATGGATCTGAAGAGTATACTTGCATGGATGTGGTGTACTAAAGACTTACAAAGCTTTCTTCAGCAACTACCAATGTGGGAAATCTTTTTGACATTGTCTCACACTTTTAGCTGTTGAGATGACAAGTTATAAACATAGTACAGACTAGGACTGCATGAGATGGTTTATTATATGGTTGCTTACTTGACCTGCGATAGAATTGCTCCACACAACTCCAGGACACCATGTGATATATTAAAACAGCACTGATGAATGAATAATATGACATGGTTATATACTCATTTGCATATTACAGTCTTTTACAATAGCAGTATTGCAAATGCCAGTATTATAAAAATGACTACAGAGCCCACACTCTGGACAACTTAATTTTTCTTTTTTTTTTCTTTAATAAAAGTTTTATGTAGCATATTAAAGTGTCAAGATGTACCATTCACCCCCCAACCATAAAGTCCATATATACGAACTAATTGGCTGCAGCGTGTTTTGAATTCAGTGCTGTGTATGTAAAACCACTGCAGCCCAGACTGGTTTGTAAATGAGGCGCAATACAGGGCAGCCAATCAATTTATGTATAAATTAAATATATTGCTGCTGTCAGAACAAAACCTCATATCTCCATTAATGTCGTTTTTCAGTTTTTGACATCATTTGAAAATGGCTGTTGCTCTTTACATTGTGTGTAAATTTCATGATAATTAGACCAAAAGAAATGGCCCAAAATGATTTGGAACGACGTCTGGTTCCACTGACTTACATGAAAAGTAACATAAGTTTTTGTCGAGGTTTTGTACGAGGTTTTGTTCCAACAGCAGTGATATGTATAAAGTAAAGGTTAATCAATTTATGTATAAATTAAAGGCTCAGTAACAAAACAGCTTCTATTTTTACGATGAAGACAGTCTGGACAATAGTAACATAAAAAAGAAAAATGTCACGAGCAGACTTATTTTGAAACAAAAATATAGGATAAATTGCCATTTTACTAATGATATTGTGCAGGCTTAGTAAAAGCTGTTGCATGGCCTGACGGATATGGATCAAATAAGGTTAACAAAGCTGGAATATAGCAAAGAAAGAAAGAATCACTTGACTGCTAGATGAAGAAGAGAGATGGTTAGAGCGTGGATGTCAAGTCTCTCTGCCCTCTTATCTGGAAGCTGTTTTAATATAACCATCTTTGCGTCACTCCAGCAGGACACAAGTGGAACTAGGTCCCACTGCATAATGGAACTCAACTGTTTTGCTGGTAAACAGACATGTCAGTTTGTCAAGGTTGAATCATTTCTGTATATCTGTTTTGTCTTGTTTTCCATCTGTTTGATGGAAGTGAGCCTGCATTATAATGTTACAATGAACATCTATTTGGGTCTCCTCTCACAAACCTGTCCAAAAAAAGGCCATTAAAGCAGTTTAAGGTTGTGCGCACTTAAACATCTGTTTTTTTTATTCACTTCATTTACTAAAGCTGATGAGTGATAGAAAGAGGGAGTGTTAAACACTGCATAACAAAAACTTTCAGTCTCTCTCAGCACAACTGCAAACCATGTTTATCACATCCCTGGCTTCTCTTCTGCATCTAAAATTTATTGTTTATATGTAAATCAGTTTGGCTAACTGTCTGGAAATTACTCTCCCTCTGGAGACACAGAAAGGAGCACTAGAATCAACAAAGGGCTTAATTTTCCCTTGGGAATATTAACAGCAAAAGATTTTCAAACTCCATCACCAACTGCCAAAATGTCATCCTTGCTGTCAGTAACAGCTTCAACTGTACATCAGAAACAGATGATTGACTCTTTATGGCTGCTCATCACAGCATCTGCGCGGCATCAGTGAACCACAGTATTTTATCAGTATGCTTAAGAAATACACAGTATGATCACTCCTGAATCATCTAAGTACTAAAGAAGTTAGAGTTTGTTCTTGATGCCTTAAACTTTGGTTTGAAAAGAGTTCAAGGACATACTTCAAGCATTTAAATGAGCAAGATTGTTACAATGCTGCTCAAAAAATGATTAGACAGTGGGTAGCCATTAGCAATACGTGCCTAGCTAGCATACAGGAACATATTTAGGCATAGAGTTGGTAAAATTACATATGTTGCTGAGTTTTTAGTGAAAAGGAGTAAATATAACCGCTGCAGCAAACCAGTTTTTAAAATATGTTTTTCTGCAACAGTAATGCACAGTTGCTTTATATTTGAGCTTTAAAAATAGAAAAAAAATTGCAATTGTAGCATATTTCTGTGATATTCCTGGATCATTTTGAGTGCACCGTGTGTTGAAGATCTACCCATGGTTTTTCTAATGATGTTCAAGTCAGAGAATGTGAATGCCATTCCAAAAGCTTTAGCATGAGTTTAGCTTGAAGGAGTTTGTGAAGGGCTAGAGGTTTTGGCTCATTGTCCTGTTGTAGAAGCCAACCCCTTTTCAGGTTCAGTTTCTAGACTGACTCTGTCACATTTGCTTTGAGAATTTGCTTATATTTAATGGAGGCCATACGTCCATCTAACCGTGCAGTGTTTCCTGAGCCACTGGTTCTCACGCAACCCCGAAACATAATAGATTCACTCCAATGCTCAACAGTCAGCAAGGTGTTCAATTCATCAAATGCTGCTTCTTTTTTTGTCAGTTAAACCTTTACTGTCATATGGGGTTGTACTTTCTGGTATTTCAGATCTTGTCTTGATGTCCATAATGCCCCTTAACTGACATTTCCTGTTAATGTTCGGGAACTCAGAGACAGCCTGAGTTTTTAAGTCTAGGCTAAAGACTTGTATAGTCAAGCCTTTGGTAATTAGTCTTGCCTGTTAGATCTAGACCTGCTGGAGTCTCTGCTGCTCTGTTAACACTGTAATCTGTGATCAGTCACTCATTACAGAACTAACTCTGTGTGTTTTTCTTTCCTTTCTTTACTGAGTTGAGTAGCTGCCCATCCTGTGCGTTTTGATGCTCTTGCCTCTTCTGCCTTGATCGGGTGCCCACTGCTCGCCAGCCTTCTGGACCGGCTTAACCATCACTGAGCTTCTTGCTGTATAACGCTGTGCAATCCTCACCCTCAGATGCTACTGCTGCATAATCATAGACTAATGAAATCAACTACTGCCCCATCTGTTTTTCCCGCTTTGGATATGCTTGCTATTCGGTGTTGAACAGAGGAGGATGGGTTCCCCTTCTGAGTCTTGGTTCCTCTCAAGGTTTCTTCGTCTTCCCTTAGGGAGTTTTTCCTTGCCAATGTTGCCACTGGCTTGCTCATTGGACCCGGATTTTCTCTTTTCTTTTTCTTTCTGACATATTGATTGTTCTGTAAAGCTACTTTGTGACAACACCTGTTGTAAAAAGCGCTAAATAAATAAACTTTTCCTTCTTGCTTGATTTCTTACTGATATTTCGGATAATGGAAACTGTGAAACAGAAGTGCTTTGATATCTTTTTATAACCTTCCCTTGATTTGTAGGCATTAATTAGGTTATTTTTCAGATTATCAGACAGCTGCTTAAAGGACTAGGGCACAGTTTGAAGAGTCAGAGAAATTATTTTATTCTAGAATTACTATCAGCTGACAATTCCTGAGGACAATTTTTGACCTGTCTAACCAGTCCTAATGAGTCAGTTATAGCCTAATGATGTGATGGATGTCCAAACTTTTGCACATGCCACAATGACCTTTTTTTCTTTTTCTTAAATTAATCAAATATAACCAGGTTTCATAATGTGTACATGGAGGATGTTTGTGAGCTAGAAAGCAAAGACAAGCGCTGCCAGGTCTAAATGGCTGCTAAACATTACATATTAGAGAGAGAACACTATTCAAACACATCATTACACTGTCGCCACTTAGTGCAGGCAGGACCAGCAGGCAGGACCAGCTGGCAGGGAGCTATTAAAAAAATGGCTTGACAAATTAGAAATGTATATATATATATATATATATATATAGTTCTACAGTAACAGACTGTAGTCCATCTGTGTCTCTGCATACTTTGTTAGCCCCCTTTTACCCTGTTCTTCAGTGGTCAGGATCCCCATGTACCTTCACAGAGCAGGTACTATTTGGGAGGTGGATCATTCTCAGCATTACAGTAACACTGACGTGGTGGTGTGTTAATGTGTGTTGTGCTCGTACAAGTGGATCAGACACAGCAGTGCTGCTGGGGTTTTTAAACACTGTGTCCACTCACTGTCCACTCTATTAGACACTCTTACCTTCTCAGTCCACATTCTCAGTTCACCCTGTACTCCTTCATCAGTGGTCAAAGGACGCTGGTCACAGGAGGCTGCCCACAGGATGCTCTTGGCTGGATATTTTTGTTTGGTGGAGTATTCTCAGTCCAGCAGTGACACTGAGGTGTTTAAAAACTCCAGCAGCACTGCTGTGTCTGAGACTGCTGTCTCCAGTCGTACCAGGGCAACACACACTAACACACCACATCAGAGTTAGTGCAATGCTGAGAATGATCCACCACCCAAATAGTACCTGCTCTGTGAGGGTCCATGGAGGTCCTGACCACTGAAGAACAGAGAAATAGATGGACTACAGTCTGTAACTGTAGAACTATAAAGTGCACCTACATAGTAAGTGGAGCTGATAAAATGGAGAATGTAAGAGAATGAAGAGAATGTAAATATTCTCACTTCCCTCAAATTATGAGATAGGCAAAATGTTATGGTACATAAACAACTCTGGGAAGAAAACCTGAGAAGTCCAACCATTTGCCATTTGTTTAACTTCTGACATTTTAAGTAGCTTGGACAATGTGCCTTTCTAACATCTGCATTGTTAAAATCCCAGATAATGTAATATTGTCATTACTAAGCCACTGTTATGGACAGCTGTGGGGCAGATATGCAACTGACAGCCAAAAGTCCACTCTGGATGATATAAGCCTAGTTCAGATATATACGTCTCCCAGACCATTTTTGCCTGTTTGTTTCCTTTATGGCAGTGGAGTCCTCTTTTGGTCCACTGCAACAATACTTTTTGTAACTTAGCATTGTTAACATCTACATTACACAGGTGGCTACTGGCAGCTCAAAGGCAGGATTTTTCAATAAATACACACTTGCTTTAGAGAGCTAATTAGCTGGAAAACACAATGATATCAGAATCATTTTAGTTCTGGAGAAAGAATAGGGCTAATAGTTGGGCCTAGTTTTCCTCTAGTCAGAGCACGAAAAAACATGTTTTTAAAGCTTCAAAAGACTCTCTGATAGGCTGTAGTGCTACCAAAGCCAAAAGCTAAATCATCATCCTTTAGTTTATGCAGTATTCTATCATATTTTAATAATGCTAAAGCTAAATATTTTAAGGCAATACTGACCTAGGAAAGGGGATCATTCGACAGCTTGTCTGCATAAAAATTCCCTGTATATCAGTTCTCTACCTGTGGGTCATCATTTTCAGGTGCTGAAGTGGTCCTTCTAGAAACTAAGGGAAGTCCAATGTGCAGATAAACAGTGCCTTATCAGAAAATACAAGGCTTAGTGATATATGTGGCTGTAACTGTCATAGTTGTCTTGTAACCAGCCCCCCTGGTTACACCTCATCACCACAGTTTATTTAAAAAAACACTGAATGCTTAGGTAATGCTGTGCTACCATACTAAACTGATTTATTGATTTTACAGAATTTGTAATCATATATATTGTGCTACACATACACTTCGTTATTCCAATCCATGTAAATCTAGTCCCAATTCCTACCTTTTACATTGATATCAGCACTGGCAGGTACATGAAAAATACCAGCATGAGTATTTAAGCAAGACTTCTTCAAAAATACAACAAAAATTTTGGAGAAGTCAAAGAAAAATTGCATAAACTTTGGGAATGACTGCTTTGTCTGACTGAAGCTTCAGAATGTACAATGTGCCGAGAACCATTGGTAATTGTGCGGCCCTAAGTAGCGAGTTAGAAAACTAGCACTTCATATATGTTGATTCTATTGTCCATCTTCCAACAAGTCATCTAATAAACTTCACTTGAGCTAATACAGTCATGGAACAGTCTTTAAAGTGATGTTCTACAGGGGAAATAATGAGGGAATATTATTAAGGGAGTGTTGTGGTTGTATGCTGGTGGCATCCCATTTTTTCAGGTTATATTTTAATATAAACCAAAGTATGAAATATCTTAGTCAAAGTTTAAAAAAAAACATGCAAACATAAACACAATTAAGAGACTGTAATAACAGTCTTTATTTTATGAAACTGGTCTTTCTGAAGAGGTAACCAGACATAACATTTCCATTATTATTCATTCAAATTGATTAACTTACAGTATTGCATGTAACTCAGTGCCTCTGAGTGTCTCCTGAGTTAATGCCCTGGATCTTCCAAGCAGGCATTAGATTATGTTTTTGAACTTTCTCTCATGGATGTGGCCTTCAGCCATTAAGATGCACTGCAGGATAAGGGCAGGAGAAGAGACAGCTGGTAACACTGCATTCTGTCCTGTTCTGCACTACACCTTTCTGTAAGCTGTAGTCAATGGAAATTACTGGATGTACCTTGTACTATGTCACCATGTCCCAGCCTTGAACGATTCCTGACAACAGTTTCAAAAAGAGAAAAAAAAGGGAAAAAAGGCTAAAAAAAGAAAAGGGAATAACACCTCAGGTAAACCATTATGCCCATTACATGCTCATGGTCATGTTGATTTGTGCAGTGCACTCAGAACGCTGAAGGTTGATAAATCCCTTAAGCTCTGTTAGATTTCCCTAAGCCATGTGCAACTTGCATATAATTGAGGCCACTTCCTCAACAGCACCTGCAGAAGGTACCAGAAGAAGCCTCGTCCTTCCTAAGCTGAAATGAATACACTCTCAAAACCACAGTACTAGATAACATCACTAAAACAAGATTTATATATTTGAGACTTATATTTCTTTACAAACTAAGAATGATAACCGTTACACTGAATTTGTAATGGAGGGGTAATGAGGTAGAGTACATCATGCAAAAATGGACTTGAATAATGTCATTTCCTCTTCATTATGTAATTTCACGTGAAAGTAAATGATCTTTTATAGCCAAATAAGTTGGTGTGACAAGGTGGAAAGCAAATAAATGATTATATTTTCTTTGAATTAATATTTGTATGTTAAATTTACATATGAACTGTTAATGTGGAAGGAGATATACATATGAGCAAGGCAAAGGTTTAATGTTAATACAACTTTTATTTAGTAATATTCAATAACTG
This sequence comes from Pygocentrus nattereri, assembly GCF_015220715.1. NCBI lineage: Eukaryota > Metazoa > Chordata > Actinopteri > Characiformes > Serrasalmidae > Pygocentrus > Pygocentrus nattereri. The sequence goes on from NC_051213.1 coordinate 26,587,275, forward strand.
TCTATATGCACATGTAAACATGCCAGCATTCCAAAAATGTGACCCACTTTCAATAAAAAAAAAAACATTGTCAAATGTTGCAGATTTGAATGCCACATTTTACCATAAATTTCTGTTAAATGTGTCTGCCACTGGTTCTGACTAGACAAATACAGTACAGTTGATATATATATATATATTACTTATATATTTACACAAAACATGGTATGAAATAAAACGACCTCATACAATACATAGGCATGTGAAGAAAATCATTTCTGGCCAAGAATACATATGGAAAGGGAAGAAAACAAGACATTTTTGTGGTTGGTGCTAAATGATTATTGACAGTTCATTATTCTATAGGATTTGGCTCTCTCATGCTAAAGGAGACAGGGGCTGCTTTGGTTCCCTATTCAATCCAAGTGCATGACCTTCTAATTCAAGATGTGCCTAACTGAAAGCACATTGAGCTTAAGTGGGGAGTAAAGTCATATGTTATCGCTTGCCTTTGAAGCCCAGCTGTGAACCAGGCTCTGGCAAGCAGAGGTGAGGTCCATTTGTGGAAAGTTTGTCAAAGCCAGTGAGTGCTGAGACAAAGGCAACAAACAGACAGGAAAGATGAAAGTCTACCAATCCGCAAAAAAAAATGGCAGGGACTGCATGTTTCAGAAAAGAGGAAAAACATTTACACTACATTAAAATTATAGTACAGTCAATAAGTTACAGGAGGGTCACAGTTATTATTGTTTTGGCTTCAGACCTTAGCAGGGGTCAAATTGCAGTAAATGATTGTGAAGTTGGCAGTCTGTCTATTTTAATTTGAAGATATAAATGTCCATATTGGGGGAAATGTGTAAGAATCACAGCCCTTTTATACAAAATCAACCAATTTCAGAGCACTAAATGTAATGGACTGTTGAATTTCCAGTTATTTCAGTGATTACTGTGTGCTGCTGCTTGAAAGAGTTGATTCTAGATGTGGCATCTTAAGTACATCTGGAGTTTGCTGCTGTAGTCTCTTAGCATGACAACCAAAAGAAGTATGAACACCAGTAAAGCAGAGCCTCACAAAATAGAGATTTTTAGGAAGGAGAGCACACGGGTGAGTTTAGCACTAGCAAAAAACCTGGGAGACCACAAAAGACCTCCGTAGTGGAAGAAAATTACTTTCACTCATGAAAACAAACAGTTGAACAGATCGGGAACACCATCCAGGATGGCATATGTGTCAAGCGTAAAGAAAACACTAGCACAATATCAGAGGATTGACCTCACTGATAAACCTCAAGAAGAAAAATGCAACTACAGCTTACAAAAGAAAGCCTGTGTTCTGTGACAAAGTGTTATCAACAAAGGCTCACTTAATACACCTTGAATTAAAGCTGAACTTCTGCACTTTGATCCCATAGTCACAGAGTGCAGGTCCAAAATAACAGAAGCTGTCACTGTTCACATACGTATAGACTGCACATGTTGCATTAGATCATAACATAAAAAGACAACAAAGCTTCATCAGAGCAGCTATACTTTCTATTAACAGCTATAGAGTAAAGAGACTTGAGGCCATGCCCTGACGATTATTTACTCAAACAGAGCAGGCCTGGAGAGAGCCTGACCCGTTCATGTAGTCAGCAGCCTCTTCATCATATTCCATCTCTGCCTTAGAACTGCTTACAGTAGAGGTAGAGGCGAGAGATCTCTCTAAGAAGGAAAGTATGCCAGCAATCTAAGAAACAGGGTGTGGCATGTATCTGTGACATAGAAAGTGCATATGTACATGACAACCAGGTTGTACATTCTTCACTTAGCTCATTTTGAGGTCGTCACTCTGGGAAAAATACTTTAATTGTTTTCCAGCACACTCCAGTTATCTGATGGACAAAAGCTAATGTATTCCATGCTGATACTCCCATTTGACTGGGGCATCTCTAATCTAATAATCTAAATAGAAACCTGTGGCTAACTAATGGAAGATGTAACTTCTGAGCACAGCTCATGGAAGTGTTGAATTTAGGAGGTAAAACTGAACCAGCAGTTTTTGTTTTTTCTCTGTACAGTTTCAACATAGATCAAAGCGAAGTGACAACAGAGAGCGGGGAATTCTTTAGTTTGACAGAAGCCAAGATAGAAACCTGTTGATGATTAATAGAAGATGCAAGTTCAGGAAATGAGTGTAGCTCATGATAGAGGAGGAAAAATCTACACGACAGAACAGTCTCAAAACATGCAAATCAAATGGATGAAGTCAAAAAGTGAGGAGTGCTCTGACTTGCCTCTCTCTTCGCTGCTCTTAGATTCAGGATAACAGGCTCCAGTGGAGGAGGGAGCCACCTCCCATACCACAGTGAAAGGTTTTATACCAGGCAGACGCTGCAGAAGGCTAATTCATGCTTGCTCAGGCAGCAAAGGTTTTATGGTGACGTACTGAAGCAGGTCGAAGGCCATTAAAGCATAATTACACAGCCTGTGAAACACAATGAGGATGCACTGCGCCAAAGCAGTCAGCTATATGAGGTGCAGAGAGCAGATTGAAGGAGGAGACAGGTGGCATCATCAGGCCTTCATCAGAACCTCTAGTCTTATGTCTTTGGAAAAGTTCCTTAAGCAGCTGATGCACATAATCAAGTCATTTCATGAAAAGAGTCCGCAATATTTCATACAATGTGCACTACTGTGTATGTTTAATTTTCTTATATATCATACATTTCTAATATATCAATGCTTACATACACACACACACATTACTTTTACTATTAGAACTGTAGTAGTTTCTCTGCATATGTGCACAAATTCAAATGGAATTACCCAGGGGTTATATTTTAACTCATTTCCGCAAAATAACACTAAAAGGCAACTGAAGTGTGAAATATACTGTATCAATTTTCATACTTTTGGCTTTGATGGATCAGGCATAAATACATACAGACTGACATAGGGAGAAAAGTCACAAGCTTTCTTGTTTAGGAATTGGAGAGTAATGACCTTGACATTCTACTTTGACAATCATCCCATTCCCAGCTCCCAGCCATGCACGCCTCTTAATTACTCCAGACCCTAGTGATACACAAAGTTGCAGTCAAGCATAGTCAGTAGCCAGAAATGACAGGGTGACTCTTTTGTTAGTAAACATTTGAAAATCATTATATATGGGCCATGGTAGTAATAAACTCCATGACATCTGAGACATCTAAAAGAAATGTCTTTAAGAATAAGTGTTTATGACCAATGAAGTTCAAATAAACCAAATGGCTCTACAGATCATCGCGTGGTTTTCATTAGTGGCTTTCACAATAGTTGAGTACAAAGGTTTGAATCAGCTGTTGCAGTCTTCTTAGTGTTATTTGACGGTCTGCCATGCTATCTTTTGTTAATTTAATGCATGTTTTCAGTTCCAAACCCACTGTTTTTTTGAAGTGAATAAGCCATCAATTTATATTAGGCCCTCTCTCAGATGCAAGCGTTTGAGAGGTGTTATTGTTGTTTCTAACATGCAATTAAATATTTTGTGGTTTCTTTGAAATACAATTTGCACGTTTTAAGTTTTAATTTTTACCGGATTTTCTCCCCAATTTAGTCGTTTCCAATGACACCCACTATTAGGACTCCCCCAATTACACAATGCTATCAATGCTAGGAGGGTAAAGGCTAGCACAGGCTTACTCCGAGACCTGTGAAACCAACCACCACTTCTTTTCGAACTGCCACTCACACAACATCACAGGAAAGCTGAAGGCACTAGGAGGAAAGTGTCAACTGCCAGATCTGTTACATCAGCTAACAGATGCCTGCGCTGACTAGCATTGCGCTGAGTGATGGTGGGAGAAGGGGGCCATTCTACCCACCCAGAGAGAGCGAGGCCAATTGTGCTCTCTTGGACTCCTGGCTACGGGAGGCTGTAGCATCACCAGGGATCAAACTTGTGATCTCCTACTGATAGGGTCAACGCTTAGATGGTTGTGCCATTTTGAAGTTTATTTTGTAACTTGCATATTTCATCACTGGAAACTGCATATGTACTCACTGAGCTCATGATTATTTATTCTCTGTCATTAGGTTTCTATCTACACTTATTTATGAAAATTTTGACATATCAAATGAAAATGGCAAAATATTGAGTAAACCTAACCTAATCTGGCATAAAAGTAACATGATAAATTAGAATGGAAATGCATTTGCCATTGTAAATGCACACAGAATGTATGCAGAAGGTTGTATGAGTGCTTAAGTTTTTATGTCTTTGCCCAGCTGCTATTTAGCTACAAAACATGACAGAAGGCACCAGCCACCAGAGAACTGTAATTAAAACAGCTCTTATAAAAGAAAAAAACACATCAGTTGCATTTGACCATAAACAGCCATATAATGCCTGCTGCCAATTAATGGACACATCTTATACTACCCATTATACTACCCAGTGTGTTCTGTCTCTATGCTCTTATGATGTAAAATCGAAGCATAAGAAACACCAAAACAGTAATTAGTGGATTTCTCTGCAGACTGAGTATTTTTCATGAGAGTGTTTGCAAACACCATATCAGAGGTGGAAAATTCAGGTCAGGAAAGTAAAATTCCTTCCCTGGAATTTTTCCAACTGCCTAATTAAAGCTAATTAGAGAAACCAAGCAGTTGGAGCAAAATTCGATGAAGATGGTTTTTATTTTCTGGGCCTGAATTTTCTACCTCTGCATGATGAGTTTTATTCCTTTTAATTTCATACAACATATAGATGGAAACCTGGTTATAGACTGTTAGAATGTGGCAGCTGCTGTCTTGTTCTGTGGTATTTTGAAGCACATTTCTCCTTTGGCATGGTCCAGTGCCTTCTGATTTGCCAACGGGGGATTCAGGGTATACTTTATTTAAAGCCTTGTCACACAGACTACACATGTCTGAACATGGAAGACCCTTTTTTGAAAAAGTATATGCAAACATTCTCGATTATGATTTGACTTTGATGATGTGATTATGTGCCAAGAACCGTACACCAAATGAAACCAACTAACATGCAATCAACTAACACAGGATTATAAACCCAGAATAATGGAATCAAGAAAACCCTACCACTGAACTTCTACACTCTTAGAAAAAAAGGTACGGCACTGTCACTGTGGTGGTACCCTCAGGGGTATATCTCAGTACATTTAGTCAGGGAACATAACTGTACCATACACTCACCAGCCTTAATTCTTCATGGCATACTTTCAATAAGGTGTTGGAAACATTCCTCAGAGATTTTGGTTGGTTATTTGAGTTACTGTTGCCTTTCTATCACCTCGAACCAGTCTGCCCATTCTCCTCTGACCTCTCACATCAACAAGGCATTTTCGACCACACAACTGCCGCTCACTGGATATTTTCTCTTTTTCAGACCATTCTCTGCAAATCCTAGAGACGGTTGTGCATGAAAATCCCAGTAGATCAGCAGTTTCTGAAATACTCAGAACAGCCTGTCTGACACCAACAACCATGACACGTTCAAAGACACTTAAATCACCTTTCTTCCCCATTCTGATGCTCGGTCTGCACTTCAGCAAGTTGTCTTGACCACCGCTACATGCCTAAATGCATTGAGTTGTGGGCATGTGATTGGCTGTTTAGGTATTTGTGTTAACAAGCAACTGAACATGTACCTAATAAAGTGGCCGGTGAGTGTAATCCATTGAAAATATATTTTCTAATTTGTACTGGCTCCATGCACCCCATCTGATCTCCAGGCTTTTTATTTTATTGTTCTGTTTTAAAACATTAGTTAATAAAAAGATACAAATGTCTCCTTTTCCACTGGGAAAAACCTTAAAGACCTTAAAACCGCTGTTGCACCTTTGAGGGTACACATACATTGTTTGTACCTTAATGAACGAATCATGTACCTGCTACATTTCTAACCGTGTAAAGCATAGGAGTATGGAAAAATGTTGCCCTAACATAAATTATTTAATCAAAATATTTCACACAAATGACTTGTTTATCGTTCTATACAGTGGAATCCAAACCACTTCTGTTCTGGCTCACAAATTAACATAAAAGCCACTAAAGTGTGTTTTTAGTGAGTCAGTACCATAAACTGGAATGCAAGCTTATTAATTATGTACAACATCTACACAAACCTTGTGGAGTCCTCAGTGTGATCTAATGGAATTTCATTCCTTTTCTATATATGTACACAAAAATATGTCCACTGTGTTTTGTCATGTCATATGTACTCAGTGGGTGCCTTTTCAACTCTTTTAAAGTAAGTATCTTACAGAGCACACATGGTTCTGTGTCTGAAATATTGCATACTGCTGTTTCCAATAGTTAGAAGAAATAAAAAAGAATTATATTGTGTAATTTACTGCATGTAATGTGGTTTGTGAGAATATGAGAATGAGAAAATGAATAATGAAAAAGGAACATTCCTTGGTGTTTCCTGTGTGGTAATGCTGTGTAAGTAAGAACAGAACAGGTAGTTCTGAGGAAGAAAGTAGAGAGAGAACAGACAAAGGTGAGGATTGAAGAGACAAGGACACTGATGCTTTTTCATTCCATGGACGGCATAGACAATAATCAAGGGAGGAACGTTTGGAATGCTGAAAGAGTGTAATTATCCAGAGCAGCATCCTGAGTCCTGTAGACTCCCATTCCTCTCTTACTGCTCTGTACCTGATCTTCACTCCATCCCCATTCGACAAACTGCACAGTCCGTAACATCTGCAACATAAAACCTGCCTGCAGCTTCGCTGCGAAAGCTGAAAAATGCGAGTAAAAGAGGAAGTGAACATAAAATGTGATGAGAGAAAACTGAGAAAAGGTTCTTTACTCCTTGATGAACTGAGACATGTCTGGGGGGTTGGTGGGCACAGGACACAGTGCTCATTCCTGGGTCAGCAGGGGGAACCAATATTAATGTTGGTTTATTTTGTTAAAAATGCTGAAAGTTATAGTCTATTAAAGTAGGGGTGACTTTTTAATTTTTCAAATTCGCTTCTTGAGCCAATACACCATGAAAATGTTTAAAGGAGCAATACAGAATATCTATTCATTTAAGTGAGCAGAAATGTCCGTCAGCTGTATTTTGATATATGATTTGAAAGTCAATGATAACCAATCCTGACTAGCTTTCATGAACTAAATACAGTGTTGTGCCGTGATGTGGATAGGGTTGACTGGCACATGTTTTAGCCTTCTCAAGTGCAGGGTGATAAACACATTATTTTACTAAACGCTGCACACATGCTAAATAGCATACTAACATACTAGAATGGAGTACTGTACTATATCACTGTTTATATTTAATTTACTTTCAGTTTGTGACAAGTTGTTCTTACTGCTATGCTTTATGCAATTTGATAAGTGAGTCTTTCAACATAAAAATAACCTTAAATCCAAACTATTTATGTAATAAACATATTTTGTATCTAAAATATGTAACTTTTATTTCATTTTAACTTAAATTTTATTTTACCATGACATTAAACAGACATATTTAGACTGATTAGTGATGTACACTGTATTGCCAAAAGTATTGCCTTCCACAAGGTTTCGGAGTGTGTTTATGGGAATTTTTGACTGTTCTTCCAGAAGCACATATGTGAGGTCAGACACTGATGTTGGACGAGAAGGTCTGGTTCGTAGTCCCCGCTCCAATTCATCCTAAAGGTGTTAATTTAGGTTGAGGTCAGGTCTCCATGAAGGCCAGTCAAGTTCTTCCACACCAAACTTGCTCCCCCATGTCCTTATAGACCTTGATTTGTGCACTGCTGCGCAGTCATGTTGGAACAGGAAAGGGCCATCCCCAAACTGTTCCCACAAAGTTGGGAGCATGACATTGTCCAAAATCTCTTGGTTGAAGCATTAAGTGTTATTTTCACTGAAACTAAGGGGCTGAGCCCAACTGCTGAAAAATCACCCCCATCATAATCCCTCCTCCACCAATCTTTACGCAATGCAGTCAGATAATTACCTGGCAACTGCCAAACCCAGACTTGCCCATCAGATTGCCAGATGGAGAAGCGTGATTTGTCACTCCAGAGAACACGTCTCCACTGCTCTAGAGTCCAGTGGCAGCACTTTATACCTCTGCATTTGACACTTTGCATTGCACTTGCTGATGTAAGGCTTGGATGGAGCTGCTTGGCCATGGAAACCCATTCCATGAAGCTCTCTTTGCACTGTTCTTGAGCTAATCTGAAGGCTGCATGAGGTTTTGAGGTTTGGAGATCTGTAGCGATTGACTCTGCAAAACGTTGGTGACCTCTGCGCACTATGCGCCTCAGTATCCACTGATCCTGTTGTCATTTTACATGGCCTACTACTTCATGGCTGAGTTGCTGGCGTTCCCAATCGCTTCCACTTTATTATCACTGACAGTTGACTGTGGAATATTTAGTAGTGAGGAAATTTCACGACTGCACAGGTGGCATCCTATCACGGTACCACGCTGGAATTCACTGGGCTCCTGAGAGTGATCCATTCTCTCATCAATGTTTGTAGAAGTAGTCTGCAGGCCTACATTATTTTCTTGTCATTCTTTTTACTCAGGTTCTAACAAAGCTCTGGTTATTTATTTTTGTTGCTTTTGTTGTTCTTTAAACGATATCTTTTTAACATTGTGCAAATTGTCCACATGACACTTGACAACTAACCTAATTTTGGACCTAGTTGAAACAAGTGCACAACACAAACGTGTTATTTCTTGGAAATATTTTCTGACATTGAAGATGTTCAGCTTTCATTTTCTGGTAGCTGGTTATCATAATGTGTGGTATGCATGAAACAGCCCCACGTAGCTTGATCTTCACTGAAAATATGAAAGAAAACTAACCAGTGAGGTAAAATCATAGAAGGAAAAACTATTCATAAATCCAGTGCATCACTGAATTTGGTACTGTGACCCCTCTCTTAGCCAAGATTACAGAAGTATTGTTAGGATACATGGCACTCTATGTCTTTTCAGCAAGGAACAATTACGAACATGCTGGACTACAATGAAAACCACAACAAGGCAGAAGGAAGTATAAATAATATAAGCACCACTCCCACAGCAGGACATACCTGTACTTTGTTTTTCTCTATGATCTTGAGGTAACAGCATTCATAGCATCCAGCCCATGCATAAAATGAGAAGAAACCAATCATTCCACTGTGAAGTGATTGATGGCGCCCCTCGGGGTTCACTCGTCTCTGAAGAGGAAACCTTTCCTTCAGGCACCTTTGATGGTAGTATAAATAATACTGTGCCGGTTCAGTGGACAGGTGCACATATGACCTGATTATTTCCACATACATATACTTTACCTTCATCAGTAGAAATGGCTCATTCTCCATTCAAGCCAAGGCACGAGTCAGGCAATTGAGAAGCAGCAGGTTATATGAACTGCGAGAGCAGAGGCATAAATGAGTACAGAAAAACATCAGGCTCTGCTTTCTGCTTTGTGCAAATGTCAGCCTGAAGTCACGTACAAAAAAATGGCATAACCAAAATAAAGCAGTGTGGTACAGGCTATATGACTACATAAAAGAGGAATTTCCTGGGTTCTGGGAGAAGGTCCTTCCTCTGAGAAACAATTTACATAGAATGAGAAACCGATGTTTACCGCCCACTGGGAAACCATTAGGACCCTGTTTTTGAGAAAACACCTTCAGGTTCAAAAGAGGGTGTCAGAGGACAGATGACTTTCACATCTGTAGTGACAGACACACAAGAATAACCCAACATGCTGCTCTCAAAATAAAAAAATGGGAGAAATATGATTATTAAGAACATGATGCTTTAAAGAAGCAACAATAGACACCAAGATCTTTTCGCTTGATTACTATAAAGACTGTCGAGTACCCATGCGTCACACACAAGGTCCGTGGGTCAAGTCAGGGCCATTGACAGTCCTGTTTGGCCTGCAAAATTTATTTAATGTTTTATTTTTATTAGCTTGTTTCACCCTGAGGTACACTACATCCACCAGCATGCACTGTAATATAGCGTGCACTATGACCCTCTACCTCGCGACAATCTATGGGCCAGCTTTTGCGCAAAAAGAAAAGATGCCTGGTGTCTAGTTCAAGCAAATAGGCAGTTTAAAAAACCTAAAACAATTTCATTTTATTTAGAATTATATTTGAATAAGTTTTCAATGCCTGTTTCACTGTTGCAGTTTGGGCATATTTTGAATAAACAATGGTCCATTCAGGTCATCGCAAAATGTTAAGTAAAAATGAAATAAAAACACGGCTAGTACGTGGATTTGCTGAGATGTCTTAATATGGCCCTTTTAGTGGTTTGACACCCCTCTCAAGTCTTACAAGAAATTTGTAATAAATCTAGTAAACATTATTAGAAAAATATGAAGAAAAAATCTATATAAAAATTTGTCTTTGTGGCTTAATCTGGTGGGTACTGCTGAATTGTTGCTTAGATGCAATATATGTAAACATAACTTCTGCAATGATGTGCCAATCAGAATCTTTATTCGGCAAGTACAAGGTGTGCGAGGAATTTCTCTTGGTGTCAACATAAAATTAAATCTAATGAAATAAAAAAGATATACCAAACATAAACATAAAACTGTCAAGTACTGGAGGAGGTACATATATGTGTATACAGCTAAAAGAATTCAGCAGCAAATATAATGATAAATGTAAACAAACATTAATATGTATATTGCAACAAGTTTGAGTGCATATGTGCACTGAATACAGTAGAGGACAATGGGAAAGGTTATTCAGAAGAACTATGGCATGGTATATACAGGGATTATGTACATTGTACTGTGTGTGATAAGGTGCATGTGCAGCACTTCAAAGCAGAGGAATGTGAGATGTTTAGATAGCTGTTTAGATAGATGCATTGTTTAGTATTGATGCATCAGTTTGCAATGACGCAAAGTGTCTTCTGAGACTCATTATCACCTACAGCATCAAAGATCTAGAGGACCAGTGACTTCCACCCCCGCTGTGACTCTGTTTTAGTTAGAAGCTCACCAAAAGCACTCGTGTTTCAGATCTGCTGTGGATTGGACCACATCTGCCATAATCAAATCAAGATGTGCTCTTCTTTTGCAATGCCAGAAAGAAGAAAATAAGACTCTCTGTTTAGTTCTGCCCACTCAATGCCTATGTCCACCATGTGTGCCATTCCATATAATTTCACTTCCACTAGACCACCTGTTACAGAACGAACATCTATGTATGAACAGTCACTGTCATTTGAAAACATTCACTTCTTTTGTTTTTTATTGTTTTACACCATGTTAGAATGGCAGCTGCAGTTTAAATTGTGTTTACATTTCATGGTAAAAAGAAATCCATCCATCCATCTATCCATCCATTGTCGTCCGCTTATCCAAGTCCAGGTCGCAGGGGCAGCAGCCTAAGTAAAGAGGCCCAGGCCTCCCTCTCCCCCGCCACCTCTCCAGCTCTTCCGGAGGGATACCGAGACGTTCCCAAGACAGTTGAGAGATATAATCCCTCCAACGTGTCCTGGGTCTTCCCCGGGGTCTCCTCCCCATCTGACATGTCTGGGTCATGCTTACCAGATGCCCGAAACACCTCAACTGGCTTCCCTCAATGTGGAGGAGCAGCGGCTCTACTCCAAGCCTCTCCCGAATCTCAGAGCATCTCTAAGGGAGAGCCCAGTGACCCTGCGGAGAAAGCTCATTTTGGCTTGTATGTGCGATCTCGTTCTTTCAGTCACCACCCAAAGCTCATGACCATAGATGAGAGTCGGAATATAGATTGACCAGTAATTGACAGCTTCGCCTTCTGGCTCAGCACTCTCTTCACAATGACGGACCAGTATAGGGTCTGCATTACTGCAGACGCCGCACCAATCTGCCTGTCAACCTCTCACTCAATCGTTCCTTCACTTGTGAACAAAATCCCGAGATATCTAAACTTCTTCATTTGGGGCAAGAATTCACTCCCTACCTGGACAGAGCATTCCAACCTTTTCCGACTGAGGACCATGGTCTAAGATTTAGAGGTGCTGATTTTCATCCCAGCCACTTCACACGCAGCTGCAAACTGATCCAGAGAGAGCTGGAGATCCCGGCCTGATGACGCCAACAGGACCACATCATCCACAAAAAGCAGACGTGAAATCCTGAGGCCACCATACCGGACACCCTCTGCCACTTGGCTGATCCGAGAAATTCTGTCCATAAAAGTTATAAAGTGACAATGGACAGCCCTGGCAGAGTCCAACCCTAGCTGGAAACTAATCTGACTGACTGCCAGCTATACAAGCACTCCCCACAGGATCCCCGAGGGACGCGGTTGAATGCCTTCACCAAATCCACAAAACACATGTGGACTGGTTGGGCGAACTCCTACGCACCCTCCAGGACCCTGGTGAGGATAAAAAGCTGGTCCAGTGTTCCACGACCAGGGCGAAACCTGCATTCCTCTTGTAGCTGAGATTCGACTATCAGTCGGACTCTCTTCTTAAGTACCCCTGCATAGACCTTACAGGGTAGGCTGAGAAGTGTAATTCCCCGATAGTTGGAACACACCTTCCGGTCCCCTTTCTTAAAAAGAGGGACCACCACCCTGGTCTGCCATTCCAGGGGGACCGTCCCTGATGTCCACGCGATGTTGCAGAGGCATGTCAGCCTTACAACATCCAGAGCCCTCAGGAATTCTGGCCAGATCTCATCCACCCCCGCTGCTCTGCCACCAAGGAGTTTTCCAACCACCTTGGCTACCTAAGCCCAAGTGATGGACGGACCCTTGCTCGGATCTCCAAGCTCTGCCTCCTCTAGAGAAGGATCATTGGTGGGATTGAGAAGACCCTTGAAGTATTCCTTCCACCATCCAATGACGTCCCCAGTTGAAGTCAGCAGCCCCCCAGCCCAACTGTATACAAAGTTGGTCAGGAACCACTTTCCTCTCCTGAGATGCCTGAATCTTCTCAGTGCCTGTCGATAGTCTTTCTCCATGGCCTCACCAAACTCTTCCCACACCCAAAATTTTGCCACAGCAACTGCCGAAGCCGCGACCCACTTGGCCATATTTTGCCTCCAGAGTCCCGAAAGCTAACCAAGCCCGATAGGACTCTTTCTTCAGCTTGAAGGCTTACTTCATCCAAGGTGTCCACCAACGGGTTCAGGCATTGCCGCCATGACAGGCACTTACAACTTATGGCCACAGCTCTGATCCGCTGCATCGACAATGGAGGCACGGAACAGGGCCCACAAGGACTCTATGTCACCGGCCTCCCGCATTATGTTCCTCCCTTTGTGTTCGAACACGGTGTTTGTTATGGACAGACTGTGGCGAGCACAGAATTCCAATAACAAAACACCACTCTGGTTCAGAACGGAGAGGCTGTTCCTCCCAATCATGCCCATCCAGGTCTCACTGTCATTGCCCATGTGAGCGTTGAAGTCACCCAGCAAGACAATGGAGTCCCTACAGGGGGCACTTTCCAGTACACCTTCCAGGGACTCCAAGAAGGCCGGGTACTCTGAACTGCTGTTTGGTGCATAAGAACAGACAACAGTCAGAGCCCATTCCCCAAACTGAAGGCACAGGGAAACAACACTCTCGTCCACCGGAGAAAACCCCAATGTATACGCGCTGAGCCGAGGAGCTATGAGTAAGCCCACTCCTGCCCGATGCCTCTCACCGTAGACAACTCCAGAACAGAATAAAATCCAACCCCTCTTGAGAGAGTCTGTTCCAGAGCCCCTGCCATGTTTTGAGGTGAGCCCAACTATATCTAGTTAGTATCTCTCAGCCTCATACACTAGCTTGGGCTCTTTCCCTGGCAGAGAGGTCATGTTCCATATTCCGAGAGCCAGTTTCAGTGGCAGAGGATTGGAATGCCAAGGCCCCCGCCTTCGGCCGCCACCCGATCCATATTGCACTGGACCCCCATAAGCACCTCTCCCACAGGTGGTGGCCCATGTAGCTCATTTGGGCTGAGCCCTTTACCATGGGTAAAGGTCCGGCCACCAGGTGCTCGTTGAGGAGCCCCTCCCCCAGGCATGGCTCCAGGGTGAGGCCCCGGTAACCCTAATCCAGGTGAGGGAAACTAGGTCCTGATGGTCTCCATCATATAGGGTTTTTGGATCACCCTTTGTCTGGCCCATCACCTACGACCTGTTTGCCTTGGGAAACCCTACCAGGAGCTTTCACCCCTGACAACATAGCTCCCAGGATCATGTAGGCACACAAACCTCTCCACCACGGTAAGGTGACGATCCAAGGTGAGGGGAAAATAGAAAATGACGCTACAGCCTCCCGTAGCCAGGAGTCCAAGAGAGCACAATTGGCTTCTGGGTGGGTAGGATGGCTCCCTTCTCTTCCCATCACTCAACACGAAGCTAGTCAGTGCAGGTGTCTGTTAGCTGACATAACAGAACTGGCGGTTGGTGCTTTCCTCCAAGCATGTTTGACTGTTCCGTGATGTGTGAGGAGCAGTTCGGAAAGAAGCAGTGGTTGGTTTCACAGGTCTCGGAGTAAGCCTGTGCTAGCCTTCACTCTCCTAGCGTTGATAGCATCATGTGATTGGGGGAGTCCTAACTAGCGGGTTAAAAAAAAATTAATTACCAACAGGTTTTGTTTATACTTTAAGCAGTCAGTTTAGGGCTGGCTAAACGTCTTTGCTGACACCGACCCTCTGGGTCTAATAACAATAGACTCTTTCAATGTCCCTTCTTTGCATTGGAGAGCATTTTTTTGATGTAGCCCTATACTGGTTTTCATTCAAAGGGAACAAAAAAATATAGATGATGATTAGTGTCAAAGTAATGTTGCTGTTTATATGTAGTGTCAAATCTGTCATGGAGGACAATGAAAAACGTTGACAGGTCAAGGTTTTAATTACAGATTAAGGTTTTATCATCACAACTGAAATAAAACCTAGTTTAACAAATCCTTGATTAGCTACAAAATCTAAATCCTAGTTGGTGCAACCTTCCATTAAGCTTTGCTGGACTGCAAAACGTACTTGTAGAAAGAGCTAAAGTAGTGCAGCGGAAAGAGATCATGATAAAGCTGTGGACATCTGTACATTACACAGTTTCCTGATTATTAAACATTGTAATAATGCAGTTTTGTAAAAGCTTGTTTTTACATCTTTGGTGTTTTGCCACATAGACCTAGCATTTGTGTTTAAGTGACTACCAGTTTTCAGTTTGTTTGCCCTCTTGTCCAGGCCCAAGAGCCTAAAAGTTCTCAATGTGGAAGCATGCTGCTTTAATATTGTAAATTAAACCACATGACAATGACAGTCAGGCTTTAAGATCGTAGAGTTATTGTGCAGAGTATGATCTCTCTGGGTGGCACAATCTGAGGAGGCCTGGAGCTCTGATGCTTCAAGGCCAGCCCTCTAGGAAATGTCCTTTGTAGTAGGGGCTACGCTAGGCTATGCTAAGTGGGGTATTGGTGGTAGCTGGCATCAGCTGGGTATGTTGTGGGATCACAAGACAAGTGAGAGCTCTTCATTACATGACACTGTAAAATGTGTGACTCATCTCGGGGCTCGTTAGTGGCTTCCCAGCCAAGGACCAAAGACAGATTTATGCTTTCCAGGACTTTTGCTGGTGGAAACAAAACTCCGGGAACCATTAATGGGTTTTTCTTCATCATACAACATAGCTTGCTGATGCTATTGAACCCACTTATTAGGCAAGATTACAAATGAATAAACATGAAGCATAGAATGATAAACAGCTAAATGCCAATGGCTGTGTTGAATTACCATATGTTTCTCAGGTACTCTGCGGCCTGAAATGTTAGTCTCTTTAAAGGAGCCCTTGAGCAGACATTGACATTTGAGTGAGATGGGACTTAATATGGGAACCTTTTGGGTATGCTTTAGGTCTAGCCACAGCTTTTATGAGACCACAGGAAATGTGAGGATGATCCAGCAATTGACATGTCTGGTTCTCGTCCACTCTGTGTTCACAGAACATTTTTTATAGTCAGAAAAGCATGCATCATGGGACCATAATTCAAAGTTTCTGCTGTTAGCCTTGACTCGCAGTGATGTCCAGCACTGACTGGGCTTCACCATGATCATTTCATTCTGTGGGTTGATGGTCTGAGGGTGGAAAAATCTGAGGTCAGCTAATATATCTAAGGTGAGGTCTGCTAATACATGTAAGTACATACATTTGTAGTGAATGTTATGCAGGCTAAGAGAGATTTTAACTAACTCAGTCAGCCAATGTGTGTGTTTCCCCATGAAGAAAAAAAAATTGGGTTTCTCTGGCTGCACCTTTACTTCAAAATCTACTGTCAGCTGTCCAATGTAAAAAGAATATTTTACATTGGACAACTGACAGTAAAAATAAATCTGTGGCATTCATTTGGAGTCTCATTCTGTTCATTCCATTTACCATTCTAGGTTTAACACATCTTTACTGCAATCAGTTCCATTAAACGTCACATGATAAATAGAAGATTAGCAATGCACATTATGCACAATTACTATGCTGATCTCATTTTTGGTTGCTTTCATTTTTCTGGACAATAGTTTCATTTCACGGTGCACAGCTTGGCAGCCACTCTGGACACCATGTTCTCTGCTCCTAAAAGCTCTTGATGAAAAAACAATCAAGAACAAAGGGATGACTATAGAAGCACCTGAAGCACTCATTATTTTTTGGGCTCTCAACTCCAATACTCACAAATAAACATCCTTTAGGAGTGCTGTATACAGGACTACTGCCTCCAATCTTTTATGCAGTGTACACTCCAGTGTACACAGGTGCTTTGTTTACAGCAAGTAACAAATCGATGACACTCTCTTGAATTCACATCAGCTGCCATAAGACAGCTGAAAAATGACTGCAAAGAGATTGGTTGGGATGAGACATTTGCCAGCAGACAGGTCTCTGGAGAACAGTAAGTTCTGCTGAATATACTCATTGCATCTACACCTCCTCCTTCTGACTTAAACATCTAGCCAGAATGAAACTGTCTAAACAGGCAGAGGAGCCAGTGATTTGATCAGCCTATTCAGGTGTTCGGCAAAGGAATATCTATACCAATTCCATGATCCTTGTGTACTCAGAGGCAGTTTTTCATTATACTGCAGACCTCTCCTGTCTCAGACAACACTTATCTAATCCACTGCTGAGCTGAAGGAGATAAAACTGGAGGATGCATTAACTGCAAGAAAAAATGAGCAATAGGTAAAGCATTGTTATGAATGCAAGTGCACCTTAATAATAAAGTTCTTTATTATTTAAGCAGATTTATAGAAACCTCTGCACAGTTAGGAGAAAAAGCAATGCTTTAGAATCTCATCAGGGCCTTCTGGAAGGGTCATGCTTTGTGATGTAACTAGGATTTCATAGGATCCAGTGTGAAAAACAATAGAGGGAAATAAAATAATAGGACCTTGATATGAAAATTACCTTAAATAATAAAAAATTATATACATTTATTTGCTTGTTTATTCGCCAAGCCTAAAGGTCATGGTGGCCACCCTTGAGTCGTTTTGTAAAAATACACAAGTAGCAATAAACAATGCTTTAGGTTTGATCCCAGTGTGATTGTACTGCGTACACCACCAGTAGGTAAACCACAGTTCATGATAAAGTATCACAGATCTTGTACTTCAAAACACACTGTCAACAATGAAGATTATCCATCAAGCATAGCTGGGAATCTCTCCAGCCTAACCCTAAAGACCCCAAATCCTTCTCCAATTCACCAGCCATACAAATAAATCCTACACTCTGAAGACTGAATAAGGCACTGTATGAAGCTACAGTAGTACAGACAGCACTGCTGAATTAGTCCATATGAACAGGGACATCTTATTAGCTGAGGAGACAGACGAGAGGTGAAGAGGGCAGCATGACTGAGAGATGCTGTTGAGCAAGAGTAAACAAAGCATGCGCTACAAAATAAAATGGGGGACCAGCTGTATTTAGCGACCTGTCAAACATGGTTTGCCAAGATGAAATAGTGCTTCCAAAGCTGGAAACACTGTGGTGCAAGCGAATAAACACCTGCTGTAATGCACAGCAATACAAACACAGCAAGAAACATCCAGCAGGAGAGAGGGAATGTGTAGGGCATGTTAGGAAATAGAGAAAGAGAGGATGCAAGTAAAGGGAAAGTAAATGAATACTTGACTACTGCAAAAAAAAAAAAAAGAGTCTGAAAATCGCAAAGAGGAAAGAACTGGCCATAATGCAGGAAAAATGACAGGCTTGGATTTTGTGTTGGCCTAAAAAAAAAACAATACAGTGGACCACCTTAGGACAAGCTGACATCTGCTTCTTTGTGTGTTCCATCACATCCCACCTCATCCTCCTCATTCTGGCCTTCTCCACCCCAAAATCTGGCCAGCACTCTGACATGTTTAATCCTGTCTAGTCAGAAACGCTCGGTGGGAGCACCAACAGAGCCCCTGTGACTCAGAGGTTTCACTGAAGCTAACAGCTGCACACTCTTAACACAGCCTCGCTTGTGGAAGCATGGGCATTCCTTGAATAACTCCCTCAGAGATGGGAAACAACCCATTGCCCTAAATATTTACCCACAGACCAGGGCCTGGCCCAGACAAGGCCTCTCAATGGAAGATGCAAGAGCTCGCGCAAGCCCTTGTTGGTGTTAGTTACTGCATGTAAATACAGTGCAAGATCAGAGGCAATCAGGGCCTTAATTAGCAGCGGGTTTATACCAAACATCTGGCTAGACCTTGTTTGCTGACTGATGTCTCACATGGAACTTTTAGTATGGGAACCGATGGACCAGCTCAGTACAGTCCCGCACCATAAGCTGCTACAAGAAAAACACACCCTGCAGCATTGAAAACAAAGCACAGTGTGTCAGAGTGATTTAGCAGTAAATTGTAAGTTCCTCACGTTTAAAAGTGAAACTGAAGAATATGTCTGGAGCAGGGTACTTGTTTAACTGTATGTAGGCTGCATGAGAAATTGAACTGATGCAAATTAAAATGACTAATTCACCCAATTACAGTGCAGGAGATGCTACCCTCTTTGTAATTTAAATATGTAACCACAGTCTGTGTGGGAGACATCTATCAAAGGTGACGTTTAGCTTTTAAATGGTCTGCATGAGAGCCAAGAGAAATGTCTGCTGGGGCTCACCCACACTTCCTGTGCGGGCTTGTCTGAACAGAAAGCAACACAAACCCCAAACAGCCATCTGAATTAAAAAACGTCTTCCACACATATCAGCACCAGAGCACTGAGGAAAATAGTGATAGCACCATAAATCAATGCAGCCCATTCAGGCACATGTTGCTTGCATATACTTAGGATCAATCAAGTATAGATGCTGCTTCTATGCACAGCTGCACATTTGTCTGTGAATGTTCCTTAAAATCATAATGAACAGTAGCCTTTTTTAAGGACAAGCTACATTATTTCATAAGGCAAGACAGCAGCCACAGCCATTCTTTCATATTTTTTCATGCTCAGAAAAGTGCTCAGGCATATTGACCGACAGCAGGCTACTCACTGACTCTGTAAATAAAGCTCTCCACAGGCATTGTCTCCTTCATTGTCCCCTCTTAGCCTTAAATACAGAGTTTCCCAAAAGCCACACAGAACTCTAAATATGTATTTCTGCTGTTCTAATTAGAGACTACTTCTCCCAGTTGGGCAACAGAGCTCAACATCAGGAAGGGCTAAATATAAGAAAACAAAACAAATGAAAATTATGAAAAAAAGCCATATAACACACTGAACACAGCTAAACAAAAGCAAAGAAACAGGATAACATATATTGCTCTATAACCTCTAAATTAGCTCTGAAGTTACTTTGAACCTGATGCGACGCAATTACGCCCTTTAAAGCATATACACACTCATATCAATTTGAGCAAATATGGATTTTTTCTTCAAAATATTTTTTGTTCCACTTAATATTTAGTTAGATTTAATATTAACTTAGGGATTATAAAGATAAGCCTAATGGCTCTTTTGTGACAAAAAGGCGGTTTAAAAAAAGAATAAAATGTGTCGACTAGCTGTTTTCAAGTGACCCACATTGATCAGCCACTTGATTAAGTACACCTCCTTCTATCTACATTCTTACTTAGGTGTTCTTTGTAGTTCTACAATTACAGACTGTAGTCCATCTGTTTCTCTTCATACTTTGTTACCCTCCTTTTACCTTGCCCTTTAATGGTCAGGACCACCACAGAGCAGGTATTACATTTATCAGCACTGCAGTAACGATCATGTGGTGGTCGTGTGGATCAGTGGATCAGGCACAGCAGTGCTGCTGGAGCTTTTAAACACTATCCACTCTATTAAACACACCTAACTCGTTGGTCCACCTGGTGCATGTAAAGTCAAAGGCAGTAGCTCATCTGCTGCCACACAGTTTGTGTTTGTGTTGGTCATTCTCTAGTCCTTCATCAGTGGTCACTGATAAAGGACTAGTGGCTGTATATTTTTGGTTGGTGGACTATTCCCAGTTCATCAGTGACACTGAGGTGTTTAAAAGCTCCAGCAGCACTGCTGTGTCTGATCCACTCAGATCAGCGCAACACACACTAACACACCACCACCACATCAGTGTTACTGCAGTGCTGAGAATGATCCACCATTCAAATAGCACCTGCTCTGTGATGGTCCCGACTAAAAAAGAACAGGGTAAAAGGGGGTTAACAAAGCATGCAAACAGATGGACTACAGTCTGTAATGGAAACAAGGAAGTGGACTTAAAGAACAGGCTGGTCAATGTGTATCTTTGCACAGAGGCATACTAGTACAACCTCTACTTTATTATTATTATTATTATTATTACTAGTAGTAGTAGTAGTAGTAGTAATCAGTATTACTTTTACTTCTGCACCTCCTAAGCTTTGTCTAGGGATTTCTAGAGTTTTAATGCAAATACAGTTTGCACAGATGATGGCAATCCTTAAATGGCATTTCAAGGTCTACATATTTGTTCACAAAGTCTACCAGTACTGCAGAATCAGCACACTGTAAAAAAGCCTGAGAAAGTTTTGTTATTGCCACTCAAATGTGAATTACTTTATTGCGGTTCAGTACTCGAGCCCTCCATGCTTCATGAGAGTGTAATCAAAATGCCCCATTTAGTTTCTATGATCTCAGTCCAGTTACACTGGGCAAACAACCTTGTATTTTATGCTTTTGAAATGGGTAAGGTAACCAGCAGGTAAATGATGTTGTTGAATCAACAAACTGACACTGAGTTTTGTAACTTAAACACAAACACAGAGACAATGGAGGATTCTTCAGCAGCAGCATAGTACCACACACAGCAGGTCACTGCAAGCGGTTCAATGCCTTTACTTCAAACAGAAGTCAATATTACAAAAGAATTGTTTCCACATGTATGAATGGAGTGGCCGTCCAAATTCAGTATTCTTCAGATAGCTAGGCAAGACGTAGCTCCTATTGTACCCATCTGCCTGGGCTTGTCCTGCTGCTTCCATCTGTGATTGGAGTCTGTGTGTGTTTGTGCGAGTTCATACTCAAGAAAAAAGGAATGCATCCCTCCTCATCCTATTCCCTCACTGACCTCAATGACTCATCCCCTCTATTCACCCAAATTCCTCAGTGTTGGATCCTTCAGCACCACTGCAGCCCTTTCTGACAAACGCTCTGCTCAAGCAGGGCTTAAGGACTCACTATTGAGTTTACAAAAGCATTAAAAAAGCGAGTGATACAGAGGTTGGTCGGATGAAAAAGCTTGAGCTCATGCCTGGACAAATGAAATCTAAGAAAACACATTATTTTGAGTGATGGGTGCACAAAATAGTGTGAAACATGGTCAAAAGTGAAAATTTTACACAGCATAGCAATCAGAACAAATCAAAAGTGGGATAAAAGATTCCAAACTTCCTCAGCTAGGGATGTCTGTGCATTTCAGATTTTAATCTATTGCTAAATGGATTCTGAGAATGCTGTCTAGTTGCCTTTGATATTATCAGGCCTCTTGGAGCACGCTCTGGAAGTGCTGACACCAGCTAACATTCATCTCTGTCTGAATATTCCCTTTTCTCACTGAATTAGTGCTTTTCATATGGTCACCAGTATTTGAATACGCATCAAAGACTATAATACTCAGATATTAAACAGCAGGAGACCGGCTTCAGAAGAGGAGGAAGAAAATCCATCAAGTGGAAAGGCTGTATGATTTAAACATGTTGAAAGACTGGACGAAATCATGCAATTTAACTGTTGATGCTGCATTTGTGTCTATGTTTAAGGAATCCATACTTTTCATTGTACATATGAAGTCCCCTGTCCTCTGATGGACCGGTGACGCATCCAGTTTCCTGTCTTCCACCCAATGATCACTGGGATAGGCTCTCACATCCCCGGTGACCCAGAAGGATAAGCGTAGAAAATGTGTGTCTGTATTAAGTTCCTATTTTTCCACTAGAAGTGAGAGAAAAGAAGATTCAATGAAACATCCTCAACACTCTGGCTACTGATTCAGGCTGATCTTTAATTTTCCAGCCAATTTCTCAAATTTTTCATTTTTATTTTTTCAAGAAAAGGTTTTTTTTTTTTTTCCCCCCACACGTCATCACAAACTGTGTCTAATGCTTTGAGATGAATCATGTTCTGTGTGTTCTTTTTAGGACCTTTACCCAATTCCCCTTACATTTTGAGGTCATCCAGGTCTTTTAAATCCATTCATGGTGTTTATACCACTGAGCAGCATCTAGTCTGTGCTAAAACCTTTTTTTTTTTTCTTCAGTCGGTCACCTACCTCCAGATGGTGCGCATGTAATATTATATCAGCCTACACAAAGCTCTTTGAAAGGTTGCGAAGAACTGGATTTGTAAAGGGCTAAGAAACACAAAGAATGCCCTCGGTGGTGATTGTCTGGCCAATAGCCACATGCACGCACCTAGCACTCAGAGACTGAGAGTCTGACGTGCTTTGTTTGCTACAAGGCTTAAGTGTGGACCATTACATGAAAGGCTCAAACTAGAGATGGAAATTATTTAAACGTCACACGGTATCAGCACCACTGACGTCACACGGGACGGAGCTGCTCTGTCTCTAACAGGATGGCATTTGTGTATAAACATTCGTTCAGTCCAACGGTCAGCCAAATTACCTCCGCTGACCAGTGTTTTTCTGCGTCCTCTTAGCAACCGTTAGTTAGCACCAGGGCCCATGTCACACAGATTCAAGAAGCAGCAGCAGAGAAGGAGAAAGGGCAGCTTATTTGCTTAAATCTGAAATATCCTTACTTATAAACAATTGTATCCAACATCAGCACACTAGTTGCTGAAATGAGTCTGTGGGTTGACGTTAAAACAGTGAATCCATAGTGATCATTTTGATACTCAACCCGTGGAAAAATCCATAGTGGGCCAGGAGCATGCCAAGTAGGGGAGCAAAGGTGTGGGAACCCTTTTTTATTTTATGGCAATTCTCCCTTAAATTTAGTCCAAAGTATTTAGAGAGACATTTTTGACGGCAATAATTAGTTGCATAAGTCATCAGAGCATAATAAGGCACAGTACAGAATCTGAAATATTCATGATTGAAGCACTCCTTTAAAAGTACTGAATCATGACCAATAACTAACTTATTAATGTAGCCTGCATTCATATTTTTTCTTTGCTCTTTTTCTGTTCATATCCTATCTTTCTTGCTGCAAAGAGGGAGAAATAATCATTTGCTGGAAAAAAAAAATCACAGAAACAAAAGTTTGTGTTGGGTGTCCAATGCTTCTCATGATCATTACAATGTTCAGGAGGTTTTGTGGAGCTTTAATTATTCATCTTTTTATATTTCTTTATAAGGCCCCCTCCAACAAAAACATCGACATGCAAACGCCTGCAGTGATCATTTTGGAAATGAAGGAGTGGTTAACAGACCTGCAGCGCCAGTTTGAATACCTATGAGCTATAAGGCACTGTGACATTGGCTCAGAAGAAAAATCATAAAATGCTATTTTTCTGCTTGATAAAAAAGCGGAAAAGGCTACTCAATAACCATGGATGGAAGGTAACTGCTAGCCATCCAGCACTTACTGATGGTAACACGAAAACCACACTAAATAACCCATAAACACAGATGACACAGCAACACATCATAAACTAACAATTAAAACTGGGCTGGGGTTAAGATGATATTTACTGTTTGCCTCCTTACTGCAGTAACTTCTAATCTTCTGGGAATGCTTTACATCCCAAAGGTATTGGATGGTGATCCCTCACATCAACATCCACTGCTCCACAGCACAATGCTAGGGCCTTTATCTTCCTCTGATAAAAAAAACTGGTGACCTTGACTCATGCACAGCTACTCCAAAGTGTCACAATCTATTGGTGTTTAATAAATCTATAAAGTGCTTTGACTGTTCCTAATCTAATCACTCCAGTTTCATAAAAATATTGCAAAATGTCTCCCAAATGTTCTGATCAAGTATTCCCTTATCAATATATTAGCATCATAAAATCTTAAAGAAGCATTTTACACAGTATGAACCACTTACTTTGACTGGATGTAGAAGATTTTGACATGTGTGGTTCTGTCTTGATCATCTTCAGTAAGGGTCAAGTGTTTGAATAGTACACTCTCCAGATTTTCTTACAGGCACAAACACTGTATTATGTACTGTATTTCACGGTTTTACTTTTAATTCTATATTAAACATTTTATATGGGTCCATGAAATTGAGCCGTAATTTAACAGTAAATATTTATAGTAACATAATTTCATGAAATCATGGTATGTTATTGTATTTTGATATAAATTCTGGGAGCTGATGCCGATTCTTAACAGTTTACTGTCATTTATAGCAAGGTTTGTAAAAATGAATTACCAAAAAAAAATAAAAATACCAGATATCTCTACAACAATAAATGTGAACCTTTTATATTTTGTTTTCAGATTTGATGTTTATTTAAAATTGCATGTAAGATTTGGGAATATGGGGACCTGTCTGGTGGAAATGGGCAATTGCCTGCAATGTGCAGAAGGATATTTTGTAATATCGGCTGCACATTGTACCCTTTTTCAATGAGCAGATGAATCAGGGAAACTTGGAGAAAGGATGCATCTTCCGAGAATGTAAGTGAATTATCTAATGTTGTCATCTTCGTCAGTACAATGTTAATTTTACCTTTAAGGCCTAAAACATCTAGCCAAACCTTCTTTTTGAGCCTCTACATGTTTTAAGATTAAGACTCTTATTAGGCCCACAACAGGGAAATTTCACCACCCATCAGTGCAGTGAAACCCCACATACACTATTGAACACACACTAGGGGGCAATGAGCACGCTTGCCTGGAGCGGTGGGCAGGCCTAACCGCTGTGCCCAGGGAGCAGTTGGGGGTTAGGTGCCTTGCTCAAGGGCACTTCAGTCACGTACTGTCGGCTCAGGGGATCAAACCAGTGACCTTCAGGACCTTCCCTAACCTCCAGCCCAAGACCGCCCCCAATATGTTATTACATAAAAACAGCAGCACACATCCACACACACCATAGTTTAGCGTTTTGTTTTTCCTGGCTCAGTAATACCCATCCATCCATCCATCCATTTTCCAAGCCATCGCAGGGCTACAGACAGACAGTCACTCACACACACACGCACACACACACACACCTAGGGGCAATTTGGCATGTCCAATTGCCCTGACTACATGTCTTTGGACTGTGGGAGGAAACCAGAGAACCCGGAGGAAACCCACGCAGACACGGGGAGAACATGCAAACTCCACACAGAGAGGACCCCAGTCACCCAGCCAGGGAATCGAACCCAGGCCCTCCTCGCTGTGAGGCGACAGCGCTACCCACCACACCACCGTGCCCTCTCGGCCACCTCGTCTCAGTAATACCATGTCACTTAATTTTAACAAAACAAAAAAAAAAAAGAACACTTTTTAAATAAAATGTTCTCAAGAAATGTGACTTCAGTATTTTCTTCAGTGTAAAAAAAAGAAAAAAAAAGCTGGGTCCTAGTACACGGTCATGCCCAAGCCTATTTGTGATGTCCTTGTCCATCCCATGATCGTCATATGTCGACATAATAAACACATTTTGGAAGGAATATTAAGAGGGGGAACATCAGGGAGCAGCACTGTGGCATCCCTCCATATACAGCCATTTTTATGTCAGCACCAAAACAGCATTCAAACACTCATTTCTTGTGTGAGGGGATTACTTAAATACCATATTCACATAGCTAGTGTTACTTTAGTTGCTTTCTCAAAGCCTTAAAGTCTGAATTCTGTCCCCAGCATTGATGCCAGTACTATGTCTATAGTCCAAAGTTGCACAACTGGTCTTCAGGTATTTCTTGCTGCAGCCTCCAGCTAAAAGTTTGTTTAAACCTTTCCCCATACGTCTTACCATGAGCAAAGAAACTTTCATTTTCCAGAAAAGAAATGATCCAGCACTACATCAGGAAAGATGACAAAAACTTGGATGTCATTTCTATTATTATTCTCTTTGGGTCACAGGGTTCCCATGTGTAAGGAAGAGGAGCACAGAGGAGTGAGAGAACAGAGGCCCCACCCAAATAGCCTTTCAGGGGAGGCGTTAAGGGCTGAGGCGTCTTACAGAGGACGAACAAAATGAAGTAGAGATTTGCCAGAAGCCCCAGCAGCTCCTGTGAATCCATCCTGTTCTAAACCCCCCAAATACTACTTTCTCTTAGCTAGTCTTGACTCATAATAGCTGAATTATAATTGGAACCATAAATTAAAGGATGCACAGATAAAAGCTTGTCTGAGGATTTGCTTCTACAGCCCCTTTAAGAAGAACATTCAAGAACAGGTCTTAGCATCTTAAAACAGTTAAAGGTTGAGATTTATATCTCAAGGGACTAAAAATATTTATATATCTCATGGCTTTGTATGCTGCATCTCTTATACCTCCAAAGCTGGCATGAATGCCAAAAAGCCAAAATATGGGCGTGCACACTATTTGAGAGCAGTTATTATGCCTATGGCTATGAACTAGTATTAAGCATGTTTCCTTACTGTGGTTAACTTCTACACAATTTACCTGATAAGGTATGACATAGGAATATAATTACACCTAAAAATAGAACACTAATGACATTCGGCCAGATATGTAGAAAAATAATGGCACCATGTCTGGTGAGCACTATAATACCCAATCAACCAAAGGTCATATTCACTACCAAGCCCAAGGGAGAGTCATACTCTTCCAGTGTGGTCAAGGCCTGCTTTCACTCCAACCAAAATGACAGATACTATTTTATCTTTGCATCCTCACTATAATTTGTGGCGAGAAGGCTTAAGGGCATTGAAAACCATCTCTGATGCGTTCATAAGCTTAGTAGATACTTGGTGATTAGTAACATTGTCTCAGCAGTTTTTTTGAATGGTTACTATGTTGATTTTTTTTATGTCTGATGCCAAAGTGACAACCTCCCATGAAGAGAGGTACACAATGTGCAGGATCATAACTGAGGACAGTTTCTAGACAGCGAGCTACCTTTATTTATTAAAGGCCTCATATCTTGAGATTTTGTAGGGTTGTATCAAGAAATTCTGGCACAGGTGTTCATGTCAAAAAGAGTAATGAAATGAACAGTTTTCAGTTGTCCTCAGCATGCAAATAGTTCTTGTTAAGGCAGGCCAGCACTAAAAACTGCACCCATATGCAGACCCAGACCTGCACATATCACTTCATACACAAACATACAAAACTTGACACATGATGTATGATTCCTGCCTTTGGGTATGTCACATTGACTCTCTTTAGCAGAACGAAACTTTCCTTTATAGAAAGGGAAGGTGTCAAGTATGTGACTACATATATTACCACAGAGAAGTCCCCATTATTTTGAGAAAAAAAATGGGTGAAGTCCAGACATACTCCACAAAGCTGAGAAGAACGAGTAAATATGGTTTTGTGTAAAGAGTCGACGTAGGAGAGTTGAAGTGGGACAAGAAGGGATTGACAATAATCACAAAATCTACATGTTGGACCAATTCATTCTGTAATCAATTCCTTCTGTAACTCTGCACCACAAGCACGGCTTGGAAAATGTAGTGCTTCAGAAAACCACTGATCTTATCTGGTCATTTTTGCTGTATTACAGCAGTTAAATCATTTACGTTCACCAAGAACACTGTGAAATAACTACGGACGGTTAAAAGTAATACAAAACAGAACATCAGAATGCATGGATTATTTTCTATTTTTATCAAGCATCATTTTCTTTAGGTAAGAATGAGCTGAAAAAAATATTTTT
Source organism: Pygocentrus nattereri (assembly GCF_015220715.1). Lineage (NCBI taxonomy): Eukaryota > Metazoa > Chordata > Actinopteri > Characiformes > Serrasalmidae > Pygocentrus > Pygocentrus nattereri. Next base: position 26,615,399 of record NC_051213.1, read on the forward strand.
AATAAATCTGCTGAACTACAGCGTGGTGTTAACTGACTGAAAAAAAAAATGCTTCAGTGTGAGAGACATAGAAGACAACAGAAGGAGTCTGAGGATTCACTGTACAACAGCATGATCAATCTCTTCACTTCCCTCAGAAAACAAACACCAAGGGATTTTAATAAAACAAAAAGGTCAACAAAAAGAAGGATGACATTCTTAACAGCAAAAATGGAAAAATTTGATCACTAACTACAAAGAAAAAAAAAAACACCCACTGGATATATGTTTTATTAGTGTTAATGTATGGTGCTCCACATAGCTGATCACTGAAGTTCATGTCCATTTTCAAAAAACGCACAAGTAACAGTCTGTCAGGGGCAGCAACTCCGAGCTGAGGTCATCATGTCCACAATCTGCAGATAGAAAGCATGAGAGAGAGCTGCATGAGAAAGTGCCTCAAAATTCTAGAGCTGAAGAGAGTAAAATTTGACGTTTCTACATTTCCACAGAGACAGCAAGAACTCCACACAGCTAGCATTTAAAGACAACTGGAAATCAAAATGTTATTAGTCATACAAAGCACAATTCATCAAATAACATTTAAAAAGACAAAGTTCATTGCATTAAAGTTTAGTGACTTTTAACAAAAGTGAGATATTAAGTCAGGGGAAACCTTTACTTGTGGTTAATTCTACTCTTTAGGACAACATTCTCTTCGTTGCTTTCTATTACTGTACTTAAAATGACACCAACGGGTAAATATATTAAACCAGTCAGAGGAAGACAAAAGCAGTGATGCTATTCATTTAATCCCACAGTACTCATCGGTATCTCAGGGGCAACATCACGACCATAAAGTAAAAGGCATGAGTAAAAATTTAAATCTGATTACAAGCTAAGGAGAAAAGGTAAACTCAGACTGACTCAAGCCTCTAGCTGAAATCTTTCAATTCAGCAAAGATTACTGATGAACTTAAGAGGCAGTGATTGGAAATGGTATAGAAAACAAAAACAAATGTGTTAAAAAACAGCAACAAAAATCATTAAATGGTAGCTTCCTGGTTAATAGCTATTATTTCACTCTAATTAGAAAAGAAACATTTTTATTCTCCAGAGGGTAACTGGCTGGAATGGAATAATGTTTTTTAGCTATAGTGTACCGTAATGATATTACGCATATTAAAATAGCAACATATATTTTTACTGGTTTGATGATGTCCATAATGTTATCCGCATTTGAAAGAAAGGTTTTCACTCCGGAAGCAGAAAGCAATTGTGTTCCTGTTTTCAATTATGTTATGTCGGGGGGGAAAGGTTGTTTTTTGTTGCCTGTTAACTTAGTTTTGTAGAAATGGTGTGCAGTCTTATCCACAAAGGGAGAGCATGGCTACAGGTTTTCATGACAATAAAGCATGAGCACATGTGGTCAGCTATTTGAAGATTGAGACCAACTCATTTAATGAGTAGAATCGGGTGTACTGCTGCTTGTTTGGAACGAAAATCTGCAGTCACACCAAACCTTTGCAGATAAAATTGTACAACCTTGCTTTAAATCTTACTTTCTTCATTTAAACCTTACCTGAGATCAGTAGCTGATCATTCGTTTTACAGCCTCAAAACACTTCCATTTGTCTGGGATGTAGAAGGGCTCAAAAATGTGAGGGAAAGGGGTGTCGTATCCACAGACCCTGGTGATGGGTGCCTCCAGGTTTAGGAAACATTGCTCCTGCAAATACAAACATATCATTTACTGACAACTGCATGAGCTGTGTGCATTTGATATGTGCATATCTGGCTTATCCAAGCAGGCAAAAATGTTGATGGTTGTGTTATGGGCTTTGTTCACTCTTCTTTAATTGGTGTTGAAGAAATTGCCTTGTTTTTGTTTTTCTTCTTGGCAAACATAACTAAAAACCACAGGAGTACTGCTCTGAGAGTAGTAAATATAAAGCTTGTATCTAGGAGTGCAGAAGAACAAACTGATGCAAACTTTCTTCTTTCTTCAGGTTAGGGATACGTGTTTCATAAGCTCTGGCAGAGTTGTCTCGTGTCTCATCCCACACGGCAACTGACAAGGGAGGCTGAGCCAGTAAAGGGGAGCCAGAAAAAGCCCAAGCCAGACTGACCCACACTCACTTTCATCAAAGCCACTCAGTCATCAAAACACCGCTGTACCAGACAGCGCACAAAGCCAATACGTCTGATTTTTTCTCTTTCTTCTTCTTTGTTTTGGTGACCCTCATAAAGAATGAAAAAAGGTAATTTAATTACATGATGATATCCTCTTTGACCCTTCATTGACTGCCCTTAAGCAAGGTGAGGAGCAGAATGTGAATCATCTCACACGTGATCAGCACATGCCTGCGCTCATGTTTTCTGGCAATGGTTGAAAAAGTTGAGCTCCAAGAGAACCCCCCTTGGGCGATGTATCCTTTCATGGCCCATTAAAAAAAAAAAAAAAAAAAAAAAAAAAAAACAACCTTGGGGAACAGGATGCTATATCAGCACACTGAGGCTAAGCAATATAAGGCATTTTGGAGACTATATATAGTGGGGGGCCTGCAAGATCATCTCCACACACCTTATGGCATGTTTCTCTGTTTTTTTGACCTGTATCCACTTGGCAGGTCTTCTCTTCCTGCAATCCAAATGCTTGACAAATTTCACCTCCGGCATCCCGGCCTACTTAACTAACAGTCATTTGGCCTAATGCATGTGGGACATTTCAACCAGTGCTTTCCTCCCTTTTACTCGTTTCCTCTTTATTAGCAACATGAGTAAAGGCTGTCCCCAAAACAGCACCTTGTCAAAACAAAACTTAAATCTTAAATTTCAAAGCAGATGAATATATGATTTTAAGTCATTTTAGACCAGTTCGATCATACAGACCTGTAAAGAGCAGCTTGTGTATTTTAGTTCTATTTAACAAACAACAAAAATAGAGTGATGGCGATATATTCTCTAAACTACTTTCACAGCACAGTTGAAGCATAGACACATGCTTTGTGATGTGCATAAACAAAATGTATGTAGAATCTGGTGAGAAAGTGTTTCAGCTTCTATTTTCACTGAATGCTACTACAGAAGGGCAGAAGGGTACTGATATCAATATCTGACTGTTCGCATGAATTCAAGGGTATTTAAATATATACCCTACAGGAATCACAGCATTTGAGATCACTGGATTTATTTGTCTGTACTGTTTTCCTTTCTGTTTCTTGCTGTTGATGTCTGCAGATATCTGTGTAATAATAAGTTGGGCTTTTATGAGAAGGCTTAAGATCAAGCATGAACTAGAATTATGAAAAAAAAAAAAAAAAAATAGTCCAATGTTGACACACTGTAGTTATGTTACAGATGAAAACAAGTATATACCTGTCATATAACAGAAGCAGAATCATATCAGTCTCACAGAATACAGGACAATTACTCTTATAAAGATGTGTCCCATCAAGCCCACATATTTAAAGAAACATTTGCTGCTAGATGAGTTTTCAGGCTGCTGGCATTTAGTGAAGTGATGTACTTCTATGATAAGACTTCTGATTCGGGAAAATAAAAAAAGTCTTCCTTTGTCAATAACTTGGTAAAACCCCAGAGAAGCCTTTCTCCAGCTCTCTCCTGGGGGCCTACATCTCCCCAATACGAACCCAGCAGCAGCCAGAGGCCATCTCTTCATGATTTGCAGCAAGGCGTAATTTTATGTCATTTAAGTCTTTACTTAGCCCTAAAACAGATAAGTCCACCTGCCAAGCCAGCATATGTCTAGACAACAGTTTCTCCTCTGACCTTCCACAGACTACAGTGTTTTTCTATTGTAATAAAAAAGAAAAAAATCTCTCTAAATAAGTTTAACAGGAAGGGCACAAGAAAAGTACAGTCTGGTAGCAAGCCACCGCATCTGGACAGCAAACTTCCGCAGAACTCCAGTTTCACTAAAATCAGTGTTTATCTGCGGGAAGTGCATGATTACATGCAGTGTACTTTAAATGTCAGTATAAAAATATGGCAACATGGCAAGACGAATGTGGATAGAGTTTTGCATTGAGGCATGATTTAAAAATATGATTTCAGAGCTCAAAGCTGCAGTTATAAATTTTGTCTACTCTACTGTCAGAGAAAAAAAACAGCCTGTGTCAGCGACAGCCGCAGATTGGAGATTATTGAAAGTGTAGAGTGATGCGGAAATGCCAGTACTACCAAGCGTGAAAGCCAAAAAAGACAATTGAGAACTGCTTCCCTGTGGAGCTCAAAGTCAGATGAGGATAGCCACATTTTGGACCTCTCTGTCTGTCTGGCATCTTCTTATTCTTGAAGAAGATTTAGTGTTTAACGATTTCACGCTTGCTGCATTCAAAAAACATTCATTCAGAAACAGTTTGAGTCACAATATTTCATAGTGAGTCTTTGCTGAACTTTAATGTCTGACTGACGAATATGAAGACAAAGAGGGCAAACGCTACTAAAATGCACGGGTCAACTGCAGGCATAAGCAGCCTGGAATCATAACTCAGCTCAGCTCTGTGACTCCTTCTACATTTATGATCTCACTGAAAATTGCACCAGTGACTTCTGCACAAGTCCTACTCTTTGTAATAACTTATGGCAATTAGCATCTACTGTTTAGTAAAATCCACAACATAACGCCCACATTGGAACACCTGATTGGTTTACATGACCAGAGCTCCATAAAATTCCATTTCCCCAAGGGAAACCTTTAATATCTCTAACTTGAACGTATTATATCCAGAATGAACTTATGGAGCCAGTAAATGAACTAGAATCACATCAGTTTCATATTTACCACAAAACTTCCTCAAAACTAATGTAGATGCTGAGCAGTCAATAGCTTCTATGCATCACAAAGAAAAATCTGGTCTTTGAGGAACCTAAAATAATATTTGTCACTACAACACCATCTGGTGAAGGATGTACTTGATTACTTTGACATGGAAAGGAACATTTAATACTGTTAATCAGCTGGCCAAATCTAGGTAGTGATAAGCAGGATGTACTGACCCATTAAGTCAACAGATCTCAAACCAAATAAGCAAAAACAGGCTATTTTATTAGACACATCAATTTTCTCTCTTTTAGCTAGAAGTCCTGGCAGCACTAAATGACTGAATGATCAGAGCTCCCTGAGCCACTAATCTCAGGAAAGAAAGAGATAGATAGTGCTATCAAATTCAAATTAATCTCCAGTTCCACTGCTGTTTTCACAGTATTCTAGCAATCTTTCACATTACTCCCCACAGAGACTGTACAACTTTAAACTCTAGTATTCAGTTTGAATTACCTTCTAAAATGTGCATCAAGCTTCTTCCACAAATGTGCTGTATAAATATACACCAAAGCAGCAAAAAAATGAGGTGGTCTGACCCTATTAACAATGATGAAAAATGGCAGTGCCCTTCAAGCAAGGTCTGAGTGGGGTTAACCGGCTTTGATGTGCTGTTCGTCTCCACAACTCCGCATTAAGTGCTCTTGTACTTTAACGCTTCATTCCTATTGATCTAAAATTACAAGCTTCTGGCTGCAATTGAAGACCCGCAAAGTTGGGCTCTTGTAAAATGTGGTAGGTCTGCTATGAAGACGGCATAAGGCTGAGGACTGTGCTCTGATGAGTAGCAGGTTATGGCAAGACCATACAGCATGTGGTAGGAATTTAACGCTCTCCTAGAAATTGGAGTCACTCTGGAATGTATAGACATGCTGACATTCTGTGCTTGTGGAAGAGCATCAGCTTGGTTATTTGTGATAGAGAGTCAAAAGGATTAAATATATGGAATTAGTGTTTAATGTTTAAAGCTTTAATATCCATATACCTTAATAAAACAGTGAAATTTTTTGATGCTTAGGTGCTACGTGACACCATATACCACAAAACCAAAAAAACAGCCCATGACATCCAGCAGTCTACTGTGACCATCTCTAACGTCTTATGAAAAAGGTCAGAAAGATACTTTTCACCGTTTCTCTCTGTCTGCCCCAAAGGCCCATTCAAACAGATACATGAGCTCACCCATAACTTCTTCCTTTCACACATATACACACACACACACACACACACACACACACCTCATGCCAATCAAAGACACAAAGACACTCACTCCAGCTCCAGTCAGGAAAGGAAGCCTTCGTGCCTCACACAATTCCAACTACCTCATGAGCGAAAAGGAGAGAAACAATAATCCAACTATTCCACTGAGGTGTCCAGGAACAGCCAGATTGACCAAAAAAAATCCTCTTGTTCCAGCCATGAGTCCAGAAATAACAGGACACAGAACTCCTCTTCCAGTCTCAGGGAGTCACTGTAAGACTCGCTGAAGGGAGTGGTGACGGCTCATACCTCTCTCCATTCCATACTTCGCTGAGTCTACCTAAGAAGAAAGTGCTTGTGTTCAATGGATACAACCCTAACAAGTGCTACTGTGATGATGTATGAGCCACACAACATGTTCGATAACAAGTATCTCAATAGTGACCTTTGCAATTCTGATCTCCATATCCAAATGTGTAAATATAATGCAATGATAAATTGTAATTGTAAAATGTTTTCACTGGGTGACAGGTCTGGACTGTAGCCAGGCCAGTTTAGCACCCTGACTCTTTTACTACAGAGCCAGGCTGCTGTAATACATGCAGAATATGGTTTGACATTGTCTTGATAAAATAAGTGAAGCGTTCCCTAAATAAAAAAAAGAAAAAAAAAAGAAAAACAACACGTTCTCTGGATGGCAGCATGTTTTCCCTAAAACCTGTATACATCATTCAACATTAATGGCGCCTTCCCAGATGTGCCAGTCACCCATGCCATGTGCACTAACGCACCTCTATACCTTCATGAATACTGGCTTTAGTGTGCACTGATAACAAGCTGAGTAGTCTTTAGCCTGGAGAAGTGTCCACGATTTCCAAAAAGAACTTCACATTTTGATTCGACGGATAATACCACACTGTTCCACTTCAAATTAGTCCATCTTAAATGGGTTCAGACCCAGAGAAGGTGACGACATTTCTGGGTCCTGTTTATATATGTTTTATTCTCTACATAGTAGAGTTTTAACTAGCATCTGTAGATGCAGTGATGAACTATGTTAATAGACAGTCGTTTTCAGAAGTGTTCCTCAGCCCATGCAGGAATTTCCACTACAGAATTGTGTGTTTTTAATGCCTGATATCACAGCCAGCCAATACTTGTTTCCAGACTTGTCCCTTGCATACACAGCTTTCTCTGGAATCTCTGAATCTTTTAATGTTATTATGTACCATAGATGATGAAAATCAAAGGTTCTTTGCTACTTTATGTTGTGAAACGTTATTCTTAAATTACTGCACTATTTGCCCACACAGTCTTTCACAGAGTGATGAACCCTTGTCCATCTCAAGTTCTGAAAGACTAAGACTCTCTGGGATTTTTTTTTTATTTAAGCATTACACAAATTTACCAGTCTTTTGTTGCCCCATCCCAAATGTGTAAAAAAAAAAAAAATAGCAAAAAAATTTTAAATTAAATTTTAAATTAGCGTAAAAAAGAAAAAAAAACAATACAATCTCTAAGTTTTAATATCTAATCTATGTTGTCTTTGTACTATTTTCAATTAATATAGGGTTTAAATGATTTGCACATTATTGCATTTTGTTTTTATTTACATTTTACACAGCATCCTTTTTGGAAATGGGACTGTACTTGCAGTGCGGTATTTTGTCTTGCAATCCTTCTGTATGAGTGAATTAATATAGCAGTAGAGATGGAAATTTTGGTAAATTCTTTTAACTGACAGTCAACAGTCATCAATTAAATTTGAACTGGCAAAAATAAAAATCAAGAACACATTGCATCAAAATATCAATCATAAAACAGATTCCGCTTCTAAAATCTGGTGGGCAGGCCCCCGTTCAAAGACAATGCAACGCACACTTAAGAGCCCACACATCAACTGAATTCTGGAGTGATTTGTGCTTAGAGGTATCAAAAGTGTTGCTTTTACAGACTGCCAAACGTAGTACTGATAGGCGGGGTGAGGAATAAGCATATATGAAACAAACAGCTTAAAATAGTATTCTTGAGATCTTGAGAATATTGTAACTACTGCAGAGGCTGGAATCATTTACCTTACTTAATCAAAATTAACTAGTTAAAATTGTTTCCTCTGCAAAATCTTCTACTTGTATGTTAAATTCTTACAGGTTTACTTGAAGAAATTTTGCCAGAAATAGCAAGGTCTGTTCTGTCAATAATAAACTCCTCTCTTAGTCCTGACTGTATCCCAAATCAAACTAGCAGTAATTAGACCACTGATTAAGAAAGTTCACAGGGATCAAGGTTAGCTATCAAATTATAGGCCTATGTCGAATCTCTCCTTTACATGAAAGGTCTTGGAAACAGTTGTGGCAAAACAACTAAGTCCCTATTTGCAGAGGAATCATATACATGAAAAATTTCAGTCTGGATTTAAGCCACTTCATAGTACAGAAACAGCACTAGTGAAAATGGTAAACAATCTCTTATTATTCTCTAACCAGAGAAATGTGTCTTTGCTAGTCCTCTTTTATCTTAGTGCAGCGTTTCACCTCTGCATTTATCCCATCCATGAAGTGAAACACCACATACACTCTAGTGAGCACACACACACCAGGGGGCAGTGAGCACACTTGCCTGGAGCGGCGGGCAGCGCAATCCAGAGCGCCCGGGGGGCAGTTGGGGGTTAGGTGTCTTGCTCAAGGACACCTCAGTCATGTGCTGTCGGCTATGGGGATTGAACCAGCGACCTTCCAGTCACGAGGCTGGTTCCCTAAGCTCCAGCCCATGACTGCGTCACTTTCCACTGCTATGCTGATGACACACAGTTATATATATCTAGCTAACCATATGATAAAACTCAACTTAGCAAGCTTGAGGACTGTACAAAAGACACAAAAGACTGGATGTCAAATAACTTTCTCCTACTTAACTCTGATAAAACAGAGGTTCTGCTTCTTGGTCCGGTTAGAAACAAACTAAGTTAACTCTTAAACTTAGTTTCTCAGTTACATCAGCTTTATCTGTAAAAAAATCTTAGCATCACGATAGATCCCAATCAGTCCTTCAATGCACATATAACTAATATCACTAGAACAGCCTTCCTGCATCTCCGCAATATTGCAAAATTAAGAAATGCATTGTGTCTACAGGATGCAGAAAAGTTAGTTCATGCATTTATTACTTTAAGGCTAGATTTCTGTAATACCCTGCTGTCTGGATGCTCCAGCAAAAGTGTTAACAAGCTTCAGCTAGTCCAGGACGCTGCAGCCAGAGTCCTCACAAGAACCATACCAGCGCAGTTTTATCAAACCTACACTGGTTACCAGTTACATTTTGCATTGATTACAAAATTCTTTTACTGACATATAAAGCTCTAAACAGACTTGCCCCTCAGTACCTGAGTGAACTTCTCTTATAACATCATGCCTACTTAGATCACAAGATGCTGGCTTAATATTTTTTTTCCTTGCCACTGTCACCATTGGCTTGTTCATGAGGTCTTGGACCTGGATTTTTCTGTAAAGCTGCTTTTTGACAAACACCTCTTGAAGAAGAAAGAGAAGAAGAAGAAGAAGAAGAAGAAGAAATAAAAGCGCTACATTTGAACTTTGACTTGACTTAAACATACATTGTAAGAGTCTGCTTTTGTTTAAATCGAAGGGCTAATAACTATATGCTGTTGATCATATGAACAAAAACAATAAAGCTGTACAAATTGACTGGAATATGCACACAAAATGACCCGAACACAATGATGAGCTCCCGAATTCGACATTCTAAAATTCTACAGTTACAGTTTACCATTCATAAGTAGCCCAAGTTAAAAAGAACATAAATGTGTGTCAGCAGTTCCTGCAAGATGAAGCTATGGACCGGCCCGCCCGTTCCCCAGACCTGAATCCGATTGAGCACACCTGGGACATCATGTCTCGCTCCATCCACCAACACCACGTTGCACCACAGACTGTCCAGTAGTTGGCGGATGCTTTAGTCCAGGTCTGGGAGGAGATCTCTCAGGAGACCATCTGCCACCTCATCAGGAGCATGTCCAGGCATTGTAGGGAGGTCATACAGGCATGTGGAGGCCACACACAATACTGAGCCTCATTTTGATTTTGTTTTAAGGACATTACATCAAAGTTGGATCCACCTGTCGTGTGTTTTTCCACTTTAATTTTGTGTGTGACTCCAAATCCAGGCCTCTATTGGTTAATAAATTTGATTTCCGTTGAAGATTTTTGTGTGATTTTGTTGTCAGCACATTCAACTTTGTACAGAACAAAGTATTCAGTGAGAATATTTCATTCATTCAGATCTAGGATGTGTTATTTGAGTGTTCCCTTTATTTTTTGAGCAGTACATAAACACAAGTGGAACCAATTGCCAGTAACCTCATGCTCATGCTTGCAATTCACAATGATTAATTTGCATATACAACTCAGAACTGTTTATTGCTAATTAAAATTATTGATCATTAAGGCCCTGATTCGTAGATAAGTTTCTTGAGACAGTCAATCAGTAATTGGCTCTCAATTTGGCATTCCGGTTGCTTCTATGAATGCATGCTCATTAGTCTTTGTTATTGTAGACCTAAAATGCTACATGCTAATATCTGCAAAGCATGGTCCTGCTAAAAGCCTTATTTTTAGCACCCTTCCTGTTCCGTTCCATTATCTGCACACAGAGCAGCTCCATCTAGCTGACTCACCACGTCCGATCACTCAGCCATTGTTCTGCCAGAGACCTGCCCTCAACCTGGATCACTTTTCTCCTGCTTCTTCACGTGCACACACACATATGTGTTCAAACAGATAATCAAAACATGACTCAGTCGCTTATCTAACAGTATGCCTTTTATGTTCTAGGTTTCTAGCAAGATCAATACAATCAAGCTTATTCTAATCTCTGCCATCACTGCTTAATCTTAAGCTTTACCATCAGACATCTCATAGCAAGAGGATGAAACAATGGTGGTCCTTTTAATGGTATATTTATGAGACTAACGGAAACAAGACCAAAACAGAATCAGACAGAGAAAGATGATTCATTCCCTATTAAAAACCTCACAAAAAACCACAGAGCGATCGAGAGAAAAAACACTAAGATTTAAGAGCTCTACAAAACTACACAAAAGGCAAAACAGCATTAAAATATCCAAATGCTGGTGATTTATGATGCAATACAGGGAGGATGTGGATACAGCACGTAGATAAGACTCTCAAGATAGAGGGGAAGAAGGAACATCCCCAGTTCTAGTTCAACTAGTGACCATTTTTTGTGTTATGTAATTTACTGTTAAGATTATTAATTAAAACTGTTTCACTCTACAGGGTTTTGAAACAAGCACCTGCAAACCAGTTTCATCTTTAATACTTAGAATTTGAGTCTGATCTGGATGATTAATTAAATGAAACGTAGAAATATGCAAACATTTGGGCACCCTTGATCAAGTTATACATTCTGTTGATTTTAAAGTGAACAGAATTTAACACCACCATTGCATGGATCAAACATAAATAAGGCATATTTCTGAAAATTGTAATGAACAATTATTTATTTGCTGAATTTAAATTTGGCTCAATGACCTTACAAAATCAAAAAGAACGCTACTAGACTGACTGAATGGGTGTCCAGTGTTTTAAACATAACACATTTTATAAGTCTTTTTCTTCTTCTTCTTCTTGTCCATCCACCTGTCCATCACCACTGCAAACAAGAAGGGGCTCAAAAGCTGATCCCTGATGTAACCCTACCTTCACCTTGAAACCATTTGTTACTCCAACTGCACACCTCACCACTGTCTCACTATCCTCATACATGTCCTGCACCACCCTAACATACTTTTCAGCTACACCTGACTTCCTCATACAGTACCACAGTTCCTCTCTTGGCACCCTATCATATGCCTTCTCTAGATCCACAAAGACACAATGCAGCTCCTTCTGACCTTCTCTGTACTTCTCTACCAACACTCTCAATGCAAAAATTGCATCTGTGGTACTCTTTCTGGGCATGAAACCAAACTGCTGCTCACTGATCTGAACCTCTCGCCTTAGCCTTGCTTCAACAACTCTTTCCCATACCTCACTTCCACCTTACTAATTCTCTGCACTTCCTGATCCACTATCTCTCCCCCCGTTGTCCTCTCTCTCTCTCTCTCGTTTTCCTCATTCATTAGTTCTTCAAAGTATTCCTTCCATCTACTCATCACTCTCTGTTCACTCACTAGAACATTTCCCTGTCTATCCTTTATCAGCCTAACCCGCTGTACATCCTTTCCAGCTCTATCTCTCTGTTTAGCCAAACGATACAAGTCCTTTACTCCTTCTTTACTGTCCAGCCTCTCATACAGTTCATCATAGGCTTGAGCCTTTGCCACCATTATTTTTGCTATGCGACTAGCCTCACAGTACTCCTGCCTACTTCCTTCATCTCTCTGGTTATCCCACTTTTTCTTAGCTGCCTTCTTCTGAATACTCTCCTGGACTTCCTCATTCCACCACCAACTTTCCTTGTCTTCTTTCCTCTGACCAGACGAAACACCCAACACATTCTTGCCCGTTTTGCTCACCACCTTAGCTGTAGTTTCCCAGTCCTCAGGTAGCTCCTCACTGCCCCCAAGGGCCTGTTGCAATTTTTCCCTGAACTGCCTGCAACCATCCTCCTCCTTCAGCTTCCAGCATCTAATCTTTGGCTCTGTCTTCACTCTCTTCCTCTTCTGTGTTTCTAATCTAATTCTACAGACAACCACCCTGTGCTGCCTTGCTACACTTTCCCCTGGCACCACTTTACAATCTCCAATGTCCTTTAGGTGGCATCTCCTGCTAAGGATATAATCCACCTGTGTGCACCTCCCTCCACTCTTGTATGTCACCCTGTGTTCTTCCCTCTTCTGAAAATACGTGTTCATCACAGCCATTTCCATTCTCTTTGCAAAATCTACAACCATCTGACCTTCTGCATTTTTGTCTTTCTCACCATACATACCCAGCACCTCTTCATCCCCTCTGTTCTCTAGGGACACCATCTACCACTTCATCCATCTTACTCCAAAATTCCTCTTTCTCCTCTAACTGACAACCAACCTGTGGTGCATATGAACTGACCACATTCAAAATTACACCATCAACCTCCAACTTCAGGCTCATGATCCTGTCAGACACTCTCTTTACATCCAGAACACTTTTTCCCAAGCTGTTCCTTTAGGATTATCCCTACTCCATTTCTCTTCCTCTCTACACCATGATAGAACATCATAGTTTGAATCCACCTCCAATGTTCCTGGCCTTGCTTCCTTTCCATCTGGTCTCCTGAACACACAGAATGTCTACCTTCCTTCTCTCAATAATGTCTGCAAGCTCTCTGCATTTACAAGTCATTGTCCCTATGTTCAGAGTCCCTACTCTAACCTCCACACTCCTGCCTTTCATTCTCTCTCGCTGCCTTCTAACCCACCTTCCTCTTCTCCTCTTTGATGGTCTTCGACCTACAGTAGTCCAATTTCCACCGGCACCCTGCTGGTCAACAGCACCAGAGGCGGTCGTTGTTAACCCGAGCCTCGACCGGTCCGGTATGGCAATAATATTTGTGATCCGCATGATAGTTTTGGCCGGATGCCCTTCCTGATGCAAACCTCACCATTTATCCGGGCTTGGGACCGGCACCAGAAGTACACAAAGTACACCCCTAATGGCTGGTTTTTATAAGTATTTTTATAAGTATTTTTTTCAATATATTAAATCCAGCAAATGAGTAGTAATTAGGTATGAAAAATTGCAGAAAGGATCATATTCAAGTATGTTCTGAGCAGATTTTGCATTAATGTAAAAATTACCTAAACTTCTGCATGGATATTCTGATGATGATGATAATGATAATAATAATAATAATAATAATAATAATAATCTTGAACACATACACACAGTATTCTATAGTGCTATATCTTCAACAAATCAAATGTCATTCCTCTTTATATATTTTATCATGACAGGAAAGGTCAGACAAGACACCCTGACCTTCTTCAGTATGACTGCCTGGTGTAGTTTGGAGTTTGCTCATCTCAATGACTGCGAGCCAAAGAGCAATAGAGAGCAGTGGTTTCCTCAATGGTAACATCCCATAAAAACCTCTCGTTCAGTGTTTTTCGTCTGGTAGACTCATGAATACAGATGTGATCAAGCAGCAAAAATGCTTGCAGATCTTTGCTCACTCCAGGGTTCTATGTTACTTTAAAGATTGTATGGTGTGGCCTTGCACTGATTTTGCCTAATTCTCAAGAAAACAGTAAAGATGCTAAATTAAATTTCTTCTGTTGGTAAAACTACCTGTCTTAAGTGTACTTAAGGAGGCTTACATTTTCAGAAATTATTTTCTCCTCTCAGAAATATCCTGTGAATTTTATGAGTCAATTCTTGTTGCAGCTGCTGGTGCATTGATTGACAAGTGATTAGCTGAACCATAATTGAACGTATGAAAAAGAATGTACTTGAACAAGAATTTGTCAAGCTGTACATAATGGAAATATATTTATAGGTCAAACCATGCCAGAACTGAAAGCAAAGCATCACAGGGGTTCACATAATTATTTTCAACAACTACTCTGACTGTTCAAACCATTTGCTCCTTACTGATATTGCAGTGTAAAATATGAGACAGCCTTTACTTAATATTATGGCTTGGATGATGATCAGATCACATTTTAGGAGCATTACCTTCAAAAATCTAAATCATTCAAAATGGTTCGCAAGCATTCTCACAGCTGTAGTTCTTAATGTAGTTAAGATGTAGTAAATTAATGTAGTTCTTAAAGTAAAGTAATTAATGTAGTAAATTAATGTAGTTCTTCACAACAGGCATAGATATAATACATTTAAAATTCCATATATACTAGCATTAACAGTTTTCCATGTGTTAACACAGTGGGCCTAACACTGTCTAGCACTGCCATCATGACAAATTATAAACTGAAGAATCTGAAATATCACATCTGAAACTCTCTCTGGATCTTACCTGAACAGTAGAGCTGATCTCTGCAGCAAAGCCTCCAGTCACTGGAGCTTCATGACTGATCAACAGCCGCCCCGTCTTCACCACCGACTACAGATCACAAACAGAGCACAACATTAGTTACATCACCTACTCAACGATTACAACACCTATGCAGTTAATTAACTGTTAAGAATTCCTGAAAATGAATCTGCATGAATTTTCTGATGGCAAATTCACACCGATTTACTATGACTCTGAATGCAATATATGACCAAAAGCAGGTAGACACACCTACTAATTACTTTGTCTATTTTTTCTTGAAATCCCCTCCTAAAAGGTGCAGAAAATTAAGAACAGTCATGCAATCATGCAAATACCTGTCCCAGCCATTACTCTTCCATCAAGACCCATGACATTATTTATACACACACACACGCACGCGCACACACACACGCACACACACACTTCTTACATATATATTCTCAGATACCATATGTAGGTACCATTACTGTTACATTTAAACATGCTGAATCAATCTGCATGAATCTTCCAATTTCACCCAAAATGTCCTTTAAACTCTTCACAGCAAAAACAGGTAACATCTGCTGCTAGTGTAACAATACCTACAAGACAAAAACAGCTACAGCCACGAACTGCTATGTTTCTATGACAACCTGAGCCTTGGTGGAGGGCCACCGTAATGCCTTATAATGACCATAGGTCTCGGTGTTTAAATACAGATTACAAATTCACTCAACACACCCCATGTTGCTCTTAGCCTGCTAAAAATAAACACGCAGCCGCAGCTGGCTGCCCTTGACAAAGCCACCGCAGGATTACTCAGAGGCTGTGATGCAGGGAAGGGTCATCCTGCCAGCAGAGCGTCTGACCCTTTACACTCAGGGAGATGGAGGTAAAGCACACCTCTGGAAGCGAGTGCTTACAAAGGCAGAGGGTTTGGCAACCTCAAACAAGCAAAGTCTTAGTTAAGAGTTCTTTAATCTGGGTAATTAAAACCATAACACTCTCTACCCAACAAAAGTCTGCACTTGAGTCATGCTACACACAAGCCACATCAATTTACACAGACACACACAAAGTTAGGAAAAAAAAAAAAAAAAAAAAAGTAGGCCACACACCCTGAGTTGATTTGATAAGAAGCTAGGTACTTCTCCGTGTTGTGTCCACTGAGGATAATGATGTGATGTGAATGTAAAGTGAGGCCTGCATGCTGCTACAGTCTGATGAACACAGTGATCAAGGACAACAGGCATCTCATCTGACTCCACCGAAGCCCCACATTACTGCAGGAGGAAGAGGCTCCACCCGCAGCATACCACAGTGCAAAAGGCTGTGCTGTCTCACATATACTTTTGTGTCTTTCAGCTCTATCTTGTTGCCTGCACCTCCATTACCCTGGATTCCAGCATTTTCTTACTCAGTCACTCTACTTCATTTGTTAGAAGGAAACAAAACCTCAGTTTGGAATGAATGCGTTCTAGCTTTAAAGGAATAATTAACCTACAAACTCTGCTAACTGTAGCTAATAATTAATAAAATTCTGGGCAATCAAATAGGGACAGGCAATATGTCGGAGTAATTACGCTTTTCCAAGCATATCATGGGTGACATCAGTACTTAAAGAGGACTGACTGCAAGAGATTTCCCACACGCTGTCTAGAAGCTCAGACACATCAAGCTGACGAGTAAGAGCTTGCGCTAACTAATGCCGTCTGATGATCACCTTCCTTCAGCTCACTGTCTCCTTATGTCTACTGTAAAAATCTGTACTCTTAACACACCACAAGGACTCCAGTTAATGGCAGACACATATGCACTTAATGTGCCTGAAGAAAACAACTCTATAGCAGGAGCTGGCAGCTGTACAACTACAACAAAGCAGAAGTGAGAGAAGAATATTTACTAAATGCTTAACTAACTAGCTTCAAATGTCTGTGTTCAAGTTAAACCCAGTATGTAAAAGCAAAATCACTGGCAATAAAATAACAAAATCTCATTATGCTAGAGGAAAAAGGACTACTTAAAAGTAAATGTTTGTAGAATAAACAGCAAAACAAAAATGTTTAGAATTATCTTAGAGTTAATGAAATAGGTAATCCCAAGCTATATTGTTTATTATTGTGTCATCACCATCAGAGTACCTTCAGAGCTTTGTTAGGGTTAGTACAGTTGCTCATTTTTAATAATATTAAATACATTTTTGTATACCACATTCAAATACTGAATTTAAAAAAAAAAAAGAGAGCACAATGTCTTCGTTACCAATTTACAGGAAAAAAATTAACTTATTATATTAATAAAAAAAATACCCAAGCTGGTGAAATGGCCACTACAGGGCCTGCAAAAACAGGTTAAGGTTATATAGCTGATCTCTTAGTACACTGCATCGCTTTTAACTTGTTAACCACATTAACCCAACCAGCTCTGGCCAGATAGGTCACATGCACATCCCCAGTACAATCATTTTACCACTTCTGGCATGTAAAACTGTGTGACACTGTTTCTATCAAGATGCACTGTAAGCAATAAAGTGTGACTGATGTGTGACTTGTATTCCCATTCATGTTTTCTTGTTCAATAAAGCAGTTTGTAACAAAAAGAAAAACAAAAATCAGGTCATTAACACTCAAGAGGAGGGTAAATGGCAGAAAGAGACACTCTTCTGTCAGCATTAAAGAGTTAAATCTTAGAAAAAGCTAATATAAGTATCTTTTTTGGTATTCTGTTGGGAGTATAAGGCTCATTCTAGAGTTCGACTGGCTGGACTCCATGGCTGGAAGCACACTGACTGGCAGATGTGGAGACCTGCAGGACTCGCAGAAGCTGATCTATGGTCTGCGCTGAGCATTAGAGGTTCTCCTTTGCAGCATTCAGTATTTTTAGCATGGGTTACACTGTGTCAGTTTCTGACAGTTAATGGCATTACCATGGGCTTAGTATGTGCTCAAATTCAGTGCAAGGTGTGGTGTCCATTCAGATAATTGCCTATGCAGATGTAAAAGGAGTAGGAGCTATAAGCTCTGGGCCCATCAGTCCCCCACATGGTGCTCCACAATCAGGAGACTCAGCCAAGACACGTGAAAGGTACAGACACAAGGCAGCACCCTGCAGGCCCCCATGGTAACCTGATACAGTCTTCCACCGCAGCCCACTCCCCTTTCCACATATAACTTTCCTAGTCCTAGTGTCACAACAAACCTCCTGAGGCTCCAGAGCTGCCCGTATTTTAGGGAGAGTAACGCATGGCTCCACAATGTTAGATTTAGGTTTAGAGGTTTAGGTTTACATTGACATACAGTAGGTCAAATAAATAATAGTTGGTGTGCTAGTGAATGCATTCACTTATGCATCTTAATGAACGAAACAGTTCATTTTTAACGCACCTGATGTTTGACTCCATCTCTGCTTTATTTATTGTCATTTTTCAGTCTTACGATGATCTGCTTTTATCAGTCCTCATAATTGTTTCATATTGTTTTTACTGGTCTTCACATTTAAGCAACACCAAATTCCTGAAGTAAACACCATAAATGTTATGCTCACATGCACTTGAATCAATAAAGCATGACAAGTGGTACACTGAAAAACACTGAATGGCAAATATCAATTACCTACAGTGTTCTGGTGGGATAATGCATAAAAAGCACCAAAAGTATTCAGATTCAGATTCCTTTATTGATCCCAAGGGGAAATTGCAGAAATGGATCTGCCAGTACAGACTGAATAACCTATTTGTTTTTTAATTTTTAAATCCAGTCATGAGCCAAAACAAGCAAAAACATGCATGCAATGCTGTCTTGAAGTATTTATGCATTTTGTTTGATATTAAACATCATAGGCTATTTGAACCTGTTCTGTTCTCTTTGTGGGCTTCAGTAAATTAAGTTAATTACTTAATTTTAATATTTATAATGGCTACTGATGGTTATCAATTGCAAAATATGAATCAAATCATGAATACTGAAAAAGTATCCACCATCTCTAGTGAACTCATTTCAACCCCTGTGGAATGTTTGCTAACTACACGACTTTGGAGAAAGAAAAAAAAATATTCCCTGCTCCAGTGTGAAGTTGCTCCGTTCACCCTCACCCATCACACCCCACAGGTGTCACAGCTGCAGCGTGAAAAGGTTTCATTAGAATTAACCCTGACTGACAGCGAGGACTTCATTTGTGAAAGGTGCAGAGATTACCTCGGTCCAAATCAACGCGAGCACATTCCTCAGATGCTTCTGACACAAAGAATCCTGGACTGTTTTGACAGTACGGTGAGACAGAATTTCAATTTTCCTTGGGGGAAGAGAATTTAGTGGCCCATTTAAGGATCAGCTTCAAGCTTTGAGTTTTGTCTTCCAGCAACACTGCTGTGTCATACAAAGGCTCTAAAAACCATTTACACCATGAATCATGCCATGTGTGGTTGGACTGAGCTCTCTGAATGCAATGACAGGGGTACACAAAGCACTGTTAGTCCATCAATCAAAAGCACCACTCGCTGAGTATGGTTTGGTCACATTCTGTCCTCTGAATTTTCGAATTTGCTAAATGTCTGAAAGGGGGAAAAAAAAAACCCCGCCACAAACGCACACCTGCTCAGTTTCAACCATTTTAGGTACAAATGAATAGTTTGTTTGGGGCTGACCCATATCTTAACCCTTAATCAGAACCCACTTGTGATATTTTAAACATCAGGTATTTTTACTTAAACTTTTATGGCTGTATTCATTTATTATAAAAAAAAAAAACAACACACAACAACAATAATGCAGTGGGTCCACCAGATAAACCAGAAAAACATCAACACCACACAAGAGCTAAAAGCTGCTGATGAGAAAACATCATTGTAAGTGAAGGCACCAGACCTGCATCGGTGACTCAGTTGTAAAAAGCGTGCCTAAGTGTGAATTGAGTGTCTGTTGTTATGGGTGAGCAATAACATCCTGTGGGATCACACTGTTACCTGTCAACACTACTGTCAAATTCATCTGTCTACGACTGGCCTCGTCTTCAAAATGTCCTGCCAGAAATAGAACATTCTTGGAAGGAATACACAAATCTCTACAGTGACAAAGGACAAGGCTATAGTTTTCAATTGTGTGTCACAAGAGATCAAATGGCATGTTTAAAACATACATCCTCCTCGTTACGACTTAAATTACACTCCACTCAGAGCTAATGTGCTGACACTAATCATGCCCTAAGCTTCAGCTGTTGAGTTTAGGGCAACATGTGCGGTCCATCATGAGACGACACTTTCCAGCACTTCTATCTCTCTCTACTGCCTGCTGCTACACATTGGCCTCTGCAATGCTTTGGTCGTTTTTTTTTTTTTTGTTTTTTTTTTGTTGTTTTTTAAATAAACAAGGGCACAAGCAACAGTCGGTGGTGTCAGCCACCAGCTTATTTACTTCTGGCCTCTCAACACCACTGCTGTCCAACTTGCTCACTTAAGTGACTGCCTGACCCATGGGACTGTGCATGATGAATAGAAGTCTGTATCTCTCTCTCGCTCTCTCTCGCTCTCTCTCTGACTGTTTGTCTACGTCTGCCTGTGTCCGTCTGTCTCTTTCTGTCCATCTCTCTCTCTCTCTCTCTCTCTCTCTCTGTCTGTTGGTCTCTTTTTCTCTCCGTCTGCCCGTCTCTCTCTGTCTGTCTGTCTGTCTGTCTGTCTATCTCTTTCTCTGCCTGTGTCCGTCGGTCTCTTTCTCTGCCTGTCTGTCTGTCTCTCTCTCTGTCTCCTTCTCTGTATGTCTCTTTTTCTCTCTGTCTGCCCGTCCCTCTCTGTCTGTCTGTCTCCCTCTCCGTCACTCTGTCTGTGTCTGTCTGTCTCTGCCTGTTGGCCTCTTTTTCACTCCGTCTGCCCGTCTCTCTCCGTCTGTCTCTGCCTGTGTCCGTCAGTCTCTTTCTCTGCCTGTGTCCGTCAGTCTCTTTCTCTGCCTGTGTCCGTCAGTCTCTTTTTGTCTCTCTCTCTCTCTCTTTGTCTCTCCTTCTCTGTCTGTCTCTTTTTCTCTCTCTCTGCCCGTCCCTCTCTGTCTGTCTCTCTCCCCGTCTCTCTGTCTGTGTCTGTCTCTCCATCTCTGTTTGTGTCTGTCTCTCTCTCTCCGTCTATGTCTGTCTCTCTCTTTCTCTGTCTGTGTGTGTGTGTCTGTCTCTCTCTCTGTCTGTCTCTGTCTGTCTGTCTCTTTCTCTGTCTATCTCTCTGTGTCTGTCTGTCTCTCTCCATCTCTCTCTCCGTCTCTGTCTGTGTCTGTCTGTCCCTCTCCGTCTCGGTCTGTATGTGTCTGTCTCTCTCTCTTTCTCCGTCTCTCTCTCTCTCTGACTGTTTGTCTCCGTTTGCCTGTGTCCGTCTGTCTCTTTCTGTCCATCTCTCTCTCTCTCTCTCTCTCTCTCTCTCTCTCTCTCCGTCTGTTGGTCTCTTTTTCTCTCCGTCTGCCCGTCTCTCTCTGTCTGTCTATCTCTTTCTCTGCCTGTGTCCGTCGGTCTCTTTCTCTGCCTGTCTGTCTGTCTCTCTCTCTGTCTCCTTCTCTGTATGTCTCTTTTTCTCTCTGTCTGCCCGTCCCTCTCTGTCTGTCTGTCTCCCTCTCCGTCACTCTGTCTGTGTCTGTCTGTCTCTGCCTGTTGGCCTCTTTTTCTCTCCGTCTGCCCGTCTCTCTCCGTCTGTCTCTGCCTGTGTCCGTCAGTCTCTTTCTCTGCCTGTGTCCGTCAGTCTCTTTCTCTGCCTGTGTCCGTCAGTCTCTTTTTGTCTCTCTCTCTCTCTCTTTGTCTCTCCTTCTCTGTCTGTCTCTTTTTCTCTCTCTCTGCCCGTCCCTCTCTGTCTGTCTCTCTCCCCGTCTCTCTGTCT
This sequence comes from Pygocentrus nattereri, assembly GCF_015220715.1. NCBI lineage: Eukaryota > Metazoa > Chordata > Actinopteri > Characiformes > Serrasalmidae > Pygocentrus > Pygocentrus nattereri. Next base: position 26,637,259 of record NC_051213.1, read on the forward strand.
GTCTCTCCATCTCTGTCTCTCTCTCTCCGTCTCTCCATCTGTCTTTCTCCATCTCTATGTCTGTCTCTCTCTTTCTCTGTCTGTGTGTGTGTCTGTCTCTCTCTCTCTCTCTCTCTCTCTGTCTGTCTGTCTCTTTCTCTGTCTATCTCTCTGTGTCTGTCTGTCTCTCTCCATCTCTCTCTCCGTCTC
>NC_051213.1:26643711-26646211 GCF_015220715.1 Pygocentrus nattereri
CCTGTCTCTCTCTCTCTCGCTCCCCCTCTCTCTCTCTCCCCGTCTCTCTGTCTGTCTGTGTCTCCGGCTCCCCCTCTCTCTCTCGCTCCCCCTCTCTCTCTCTCCCCGTCTCTCTGTGTCTCCGGCTCCCCCTCTCTCTCCCCCCATCTCTCTCTCTCTCCCCCCCTCTCTCTCTCTCTCCCCCCCTCTCTCGCTCTCCCCCTCTCTCTCTCCGCCTGTCTCTCTCTCTCTCTCGCTCCCTCCCTCTCTCTCTCTCTCGCACCCTCTCTCCCCCTCCGTCTCTCCCTCTCTCCCCGTCTCTCTGTCTGTCTGTGTCTCCGGCTCCCCCTCTCTCTCCCCCATCTCTCCCTCTCTCTCTCCCCGCCTGTCTCTCTCTCTCTTGCTCCCCCTCTCTCCCTCTCTCCCCGTCTCTCTGTGTCTCCGGCTCCCCCTCTCTCTCCCCCATCTCTCCCTCTCTCTCCCTCTCTCTCTCCCCGCCTGTCTCTCTCTCTCTCTCGCTCCCCCTCTCTCTCTCTCTCCCCGTCTCTCTGTCTGTCTGTGTCTCCGGCTCCCCCTCTCTCTCTCGCTCCCCCTCTCTCTCTCTCTCCCCGTCTCTCTGTCTGTCTGTGTCTCCGGCTCCCCCTCTCTCTCCCCCATCTCTCTCCCCCATCTCTCCCTCTCTCTCCCTCTCTCTCTCCCCGCCTGTCTCTCTCTCTCTTGCTCCCCCTCTCTCCCTCTCTCCCCGTCTCTCTGTGTCTCCGGCTCCCCCTCTCTCTCCCCCATCTCTCCCTCTCTCTCCCTCTCTCTCTCCCCGCCTGTCTCTCTCTCTCTCTCGCTCCCCCTCTCTCTCTCTCTCCCCGTCTCTCTGTCTGTCTGTGTCTCCGGCTCCCCCTCTCTCTCTCGCTCCCCCTCTCTCTCTCTCTCCCCGTCTCTCTGTCTGTCTGTGTCTCCGGCTCCCCCTCTCTCTCTCTCTCCCCGCCTGTCTCTCTCTCTCTCGCTCCCCCTCTCTCTCTCTCCCCGTCTCTCTGTGTCTCCGGCTCCCCCTCTCTCTCCCCCCATCTCTCTCTCTCTCCCCCCCCCTCTCTCTCTCCCTCTCTCTCTCTCCCTCTCTCTCTCGCTCCCCCTCTCTCTCTCCCCATCTCTCCCTCTCTCTCCCTCTCTCTCTCCCCGCCTGTCTCTCTCTCTCTTGCTCCCCCTCTCTCCCTCTCTCCCCGTCTCTCTGTGTCTCCGGCTCCCCCTCTCTCTCCCCCATCTCTCCCTCTCTCTCCCTCTCTCTCTCCCCGCCTGTCTCTCTCTCTCTCTCGCTCCCCCTCTCTCTCTCTCTCCCCGTCTCTCTGTCTGTCTGTGTCTCCGGCTCCCCCTCTCTCTCTCCCCGCCTGTCTCTCTCTCTCTCTCGCTCCCCCTCTCTCTCTCTCCCCGTCTCTCTGTGTCTCCGGCTCCCCCTCTCTCTCCCCCCATCTCTCTCTCTCTCCCCCCCTCTCTCTCTCCGCCTGTCTCCCTCTCTCTCCCTCTCCGTCTCTCTCTCTCTCTCGCTCCCCCTCTCTCTCGCTCCCCCTCTCTCTCGCTCCCCCTCTCTCTCTCGCTCCCCCTCTCTCTCGCTCCCCCTCTCTCTCTCCCCGCCTGTCTCTCTCTCTCTCGCTCCCCCTCTCTCTCTCTCTCCCCGTCTCTCTGTCTGTCTGTGTCTCCGGCTCCCCCTCTCTCTCCCCCCATCTCTCCCCCTCTCTCTCTCCCCGCCTGTCTCTCTCTCTCTCGCTCCCCCTCTCTCTCTCTCTCCCCGTCTCTCTGTGTCTCCGGCTCCCCCTCTCTCTCCCCCCATCTCTCCCTCTCTCTCCCTCTCTCCCTCTCCGTCTCTCTCTCTCTCGCTCCCCCTCTCTCTCTCCCCGCCTGTCTCTCTCTCTCTCTCGCTCCCCCTCTCTCTCTCTCCCCGTCTCTCTGTCTGTCTGTGTCTCCGGCTCCCCCTCTCTCTCCCCCATCTCTCCCTCTCTCTCCCTCTCTCTCTCCGCCTGTCTCCCTCTCTCTCCCCGTCTCTCTCTCTCTCTCTCTCTCTCTCTCCCCCCCCCCCCCCCATCTCTCTCTCCCCCCATCTCTCTCTCTCTCTCTCACACAAAACTCTGGTCTCTTACATTTTTAAAGGGAAGTTAACAGCAGGGAGTTCTAAACATACTAATTGTGGTCGGTTCTTTAACCCTGTTGGCTCTAGAGTAGGGTAAGAGTTCTGAGAAGCAGAGATCAGGGTGTGGTTTACTAAGATTTTTTTTTTTTTTATATATTCTTGAGACTGACTCTCTCTGTCGCCAGGAGAACTGGACTCAACATTATGATGTAAATTGACTGTGGAGACTGAAATAGTCGCAAGCACCAGTCTGAGAAGACGTGCACTCAAAGCAAATACGGTGCAAAATTTAAAAATATAATATTACTATAATAATTACACACTCTTGTCAAATGTTTGATGCTTATGAAAAACACTTAATACAAAAGCACATTCTCTTTTAGGCAACAGCTTAATATGTTGAATAGA
>NC_051213.1:26651211-26758711 GCF_015220715.1 Pygocentrus nattereri
AAGTCAGTTCGCCTGCTGTTTCACTTACTCCTAACGTCCTGAGGGAACCTTTAGAAAAGCCACAGGGCTCTTAGGGCCCACTAAGCAGGTCTTTAGCAGGAATACAGAGATTATGTGTGTGGACCGCATAAAAAAAACAAAAAAAAAAAAAACCCTCAGTGCAGTAGGTTTTCAGGGCAAGTTTCAGGTTACTCCACATTTCAGTCTGCGCGAGAAGCTGATGCCTGGATCAGCCACCGAAAAACAACCATGAGTAATTTTCCACTGATATAACCACCAAAACAACACCGCAATACAACACATGACAGAGTTATGATACTCTGACCAACTGGCATGCTCTACAGTGCTAGCTGTCCCCCTTCCCCACCTCAGCTCAGCCCGGCTGGCCAAGCCAGACAAATGGGGATTAATAATGTAATTATATACATCAGCTTCAATAATAAAACATGCAGGATGAAAACCAAGCCACCGGTCTTTATTCTATTGCCATTTTCTCCCGATTGTTTCCAGTGACTTTCAGAAGTATCTACCCAAAAATATTACAGTCGCGAGTCCCTGTCAGCAGATATACATTTTAACCTTGTGACTAGCAGCACTGGTGCCCTCTGATTCAAAAACAGTTTCCCTTTAAAAAAAAAGGGAGACTGCTAATCATTACCAGGCCAACTTATATAACTTATAAAACAAATAGTATGCTACATTTTTTGAAGAAGTAACAATGGGTTACAGTGATCAATCTACCATACATTTAACATCAAAACTTTTGCCACAGACGACAGCTTCAGTTAAGTTTACTGATCAGTTTTTCTTTTGCAAATGGTGCAGAAAATCTGATCTCTCATACCTAATCAGCATTTTATCACTACATCATGCTGTGAAATTCAACAGAAGAAAATGGGCGACAGACTGACTAGCTAGCATAGGCCGACTTTAACTTAGAATAATTGAAAAATCCTGGAGGAGTTCAAATTTGTGCCAGGTTTATGTTTGCTTGCTTTGGTTTGAAGTAAATCGACTAATGTATCTTAAATCAGAGAAGGATCTCTGCCAGGACATTAAAAAGTTGTTCAAAACCAACTGCAAAATTTCACTTCTTCATCTAATACACTAAAAATGTAGCAAATCAAGCTGTGTTTACTATGATGCTGTAAAATATGCAATAAGCAAAATTCAATACATAAAACGATCTAGAGTAAAACCATTCTAGAGTAAAGCCAAAATCTTTCAGAGTCTTATGAAAGACAGAAAACACACTTTGATTGAGGGGGTAAACACAAGCCAAATTAGTGTAGCACGCCACCCTTCCTTGGTGTGCTTGGGGTGAAAGGGAGAAAGCTTTTGCCATTTCATTAAAGCCAGAGAAAGAATCATGTAAAATATACAGGATAATCCAACCTGTTGGTGAAACCAAATGTTATCTTAGAAACAAAATCAAATGTTCTGCAAGTGTAACTGACAGTGCTCCGCAAAAAAACATGAAAATTGCTTACAAACCTCACCAATAAGTGTTTTTCGTTAGTAAGGCAAGGCAAGTTAATTCATATAGCATCTTTCATATACTGCTGTCATTCATAGTTGCTTTACAGATGAAAAAAAATTGAATAAATATGTTTGAAAACACCACAACATAAAACATGATTAAAACTAATACAAAAAAGGAAATCATTAAATTAAAAATCAAATCAGAAATTAAAGGTTAGATTAGGACTGTTAAATAATCAAATACAAAGAAATAGAAGTCTGTTCAGAAAGGCTAGCAGTGTTTTAAACTGCACTGAAAGTCTGCTCAAATAGGAACGTTTCGGCCCTGGATTTAAAAGTGCCTCATTTTGGAGCTCTTTTAATGCTCTCAGTCAACTGATTCCACTATAGTCCATAACCACCAGTTCTCCATGTTAAGTCTTCACCTTCAGCAGGACTAACTGACTAGATCCTAATGATCTGAGAGCTCTGCTCATATCGCTGCAATATATGAAATAAATGTGCTGGTCCTATACCACTGAGCAATTAATGGACCAGGTAATAGCGTATTAAAGTCTATTCTGTAAGTGACTGGTAGTCAGTGTAAGAATTTAAGAATCACCGTGATGAGATCCTTTCTTTTACTCCTAGTGAGGCTCTGGCAACTGCATTTTGAATAATCTGAAGCTGTTTGATTGTCTTTTTGGGAGTCCAGTTAGGAGACCATTACAGTAATCAATCCTGCTAGAAATAACGGCATGGATGAGTTTCTCCAGGTCTCCTTTAGTCTGAAAATCTTGTTCTTAAGGTGATAAAAACAGATTTAGCAACTGCTTTGACATGACTGCTCAAAGTAAGATCAAAGATAAGAAGATAAGGCTTTATTGTCATTTGTATCACACGTGGTACATGAAGTGCAACTCAAGGTCCCAGTTAACTTCCAAAAGTAAAAGTCCATTAGTACACCAAGGTTATGTACTAATTCATTAGATTTTAGGGCTCTTGAATCTAGATTGTCAACTAGTCTGTGCCGGTCCTTGCTATTGCCAAATAAAATAATCTCTCTATGTATCTTTATTCAACTGCAGAAAGATTTGTTCCACCCAGTTAGTGATATGCTCAACGCACTTATGAGTCAAGGGGACCATAGTTGTTTGGGGAGAGGGCCAAGTAGATCTGAGTATCATCTACATAGCTGTGGTAAGATCTCATAGCCTTGTAGTATTTGGCCAAGAGGCAGCATGGACAAATTGAATATTAGTGGTCCAAGCATTAAACCATGGGGGACACCACAGGTCACTGGCACTCTCTCAGAAATATTTTCAATTTCCAAAAAATAAAACACCATATTGTATTAGAATTATATTGTATTAGAACCACAGACAAGTATAAATATGGTAAATAGAACAGCTTTTCGATGAGCTTGTAATCTGAAGAAGCAGGAAAAATTTGGATTATCTGATGTTAAGACTGACACGGTCACCTTAGTTTAAAGCTCTAAAAGACCAACACTTAATCCAAAAATGTATTTGAATTACTGAAGATTAATGAATTATGGCTACAAATAATCTTTGGTATAGTTTTACCCTAATGTCATTTTAATAGTAGTATACATTTTACATACTTACAATAAATTATTCAAAACATTAATTAGAATATCATGCACTTCATCATCATACAGTCATAATGAACATGTCATCCATATCATTATGTAACAGGGTTGAATGTGAAAACATCTACTTTATTAGTAGGCTTTATGTATGAAAAAAACACCTATAGCAATAAATGTTATAAATGCTTTTTTTCTAGTGGTTTTCTAATTGAGATTTTCCATTATTTGTATCATTAAGCTAACGGTGTTGTTCTCTTTCCCCATCACGTAGCTGGTTCACCACAATGCGGCTTGAGTCTATACATGGACTTCTCGCTGTTAAATAAAAACAGGTACTCAAGTAAGGTTGAGTATGCTCTCCTGAATTTAACTCATATACATGCAGTTTGTGACTGTAATCATACTTGGATTTCTAAGAGACAGCATCGTTTTCTCTTCTCCATGCTGTGTGTGGGATGCGAGTGTTTACCTTTCGGAGGGAAGGGGGTGGGGGTGGACAACTTTGTCTGCTCCTTCTGCCATGCTGTGCCTCTTGCGATTGTTTACAGTCCCTCTTCTGAGTGGAGCTTGTATCACATGATCAGAGGGTGATAGCTTAGTGGAAGCTTGTAAAAGCAGAGCTGATCTGCACATCTAAAGAGTCTCAGGTGAAACTGAAACTTGTTTGACTAAAATATTGACTGTGTCCACAATAACTGTACCCTATGTTAAATATCGCATTACCGAATCCTGACACTCCAGTAGCTCCAGTAGTGAGCCATTTTTGCACTGGAACCAAATACAGTAAGGTTTACATGTGTCACTCTTTAAAAAGTGTGGCAAATGAGTAACACTAATTATTTTCATAAACCTACAAAAACACTGACAGAATACAGTTGAACTGCTCAGCACCTTCTCCAAAAAAAAAAAAAAAGCAGCAAAAAAGCAAAATGCAAAATCTGTTCTACTCACAAAAAGCAATGCTCTTCATTTATATCCATTTACTTTAAAACCTTACAGCACTCATATTAGATACATATGCACTGCACACACAAACTGTTCTCCCTGACTGTCAAGCTGCCTCTCAAAAGTGTTTTAATTAATAAAGTGTGTTCAGTGCTGGTAAGAGCATTGAAGCACGTATTCCAACGCATTTCTACGTGGCCTTCCAAAGACCCAGAGACTGGAGGCAGACCACATTGTGTTTGCAACAGAACACAAATCAAGCAAGGAACATGGCCCATTTCTCAAGTCTGAGTCAGAGACAAGTAAGACTGAGCCTGCACTGGCACAGTCACAATCACCCCAGAGAGCTCAGCCTCATTCCCTCTAAAAAAACTTCACTGCAAACTTCAGCCTCCTACATGATGTGAGGTCAGCCACAAGTCTGATTAGCTATTAAGAGAGAGAGAGAGAGAGAGAGAGAGAGAGAGAGAGAGAGAGAGAGAGAGAGAGAGAGAGAGAGAGAGAGAGAGAGAGAGATGGGGGGAGAGAGAGGGGGAGCCGGAGACACAGAGAGACGGGGAGAGAGAGAGAGTGGAAATGCTCCTAATAAGGCAGTCAATAGCAGTTCAATACCAAGTGAAAATGTATACAGTGACGATGCTTTTATATTCTAAAATGTAGTCGTTTCTCTGAATATGTGCTTTCTGACATTTAAAATTTTTGTTTACTGTACTGCTCTTTGAACATCGATAACAGACCAGAGTGCAGCTAAATAAGGGACTGCCTTTGAAACTTGTTTGCAGAGCTTTGTTTTTTCTTATTTATTCTTCCATCATTATCACATCTGGACTTGCTGATAGGGTCTTGTTTATGTATGCACATACTGATACCCATAAAGCACACTCCTCTCTGCCGATAGGGAAACTTTGCCAAACAAACTTCAGGTTTTCATATTTTCCAGCCAGACCAGAGCTTACATAAAAGAGTAAAATAAATCCAATATCAGTAAGATTTCAGAGACTCTTATTAAGAATCTTTGAAGCCATAAGGCTTTATTTCAAGTGGAAAAGACAGTAATATGCTTCCTTTTATATTACATAACAGATGGTTTTAGGAGAATTGTCACTACCCAAGTGAAGAAGGACTTCCATTTAATATGGGTTTTTACATACTCCCCCATGCAAAAGAACTTCAGACCCATCATTAAAACACAACCCTGCCTTTTAATACGGTTTCATATTACTTGCACCTGGCTTCCTGACAAATAAACAGGTCTGAACTATGGGTTCTTTCAATAAGATGTGCATTATAGCGCAGGAGCACTTAGTAAATGAGGCGGACAAGCTGATAAGGTGAGCATTGTGCAAATGGAGGGAGGCAGACTAGGTGAGTCTGGCACGTAGTCAGCTGTCTTGATTCCTAGAATTACAAGGCCACGGGACTCGAGAGACACACACACACCTGCCCAATTAATCGGATTTATCATTATTGTAAGTGCTGAAGTCTCAGCGCAAACACACATACCAGGGCATGTTCCAAAATGAGTTCTGAAATGAAGTGTGTCTTCATTATGAAGTCCAACAAGCCTAAACCAACAGTACTGCATCAACGCACAGCCTCAGTTATTCAAATGTCAAATACAGGCCAAAAGATGAAAATCTAACTACAAGTTACGAGAAATGTTTGAGTAAAATAAATAAATCATCAAAGGCATCCAACACTCTTCATTAGTGTCTACATGCCAAAAGGTTCTCAGGTAACAATGCATTTTCATGGTGTGTTTTAATTTTCTACAAACCCAAATCCAACAATGTTGGGACCGTTTGTCAAATGCTAATAAAAAACAGAAATCAGTCAATTTTGTTGGACCTGTATTAAATATGAATTGGTACAAAAACACTAATTTTCTTTATGAACTGTATTTTTGCAAATATATGCTCATAGGACATAGGACCATGCTTAACAGATTCATTCTTCTGTTATGCATGTCTTCCCATGTGTAACTGTACTGTACCTTCGTTGTTGTATTTTGAGCCTAATAAGACATACGTTTTCAAGCGGAGACCATTCTGGACTGCATGCAGGCCATTATCAGATTACACAGCCAAGTTGTGTAACGTGCAGAATGTGGCTGTTATGTTGAAATAAGCATGGGTGTCCTTTGAAAGACCTCAGTGAGGTCAGCATTAATGACAGCTTTTGAACTTTATACTGCTAAATATCTGAATGGTCAGCATCCATTATTTCCATAAATAATCTGAACGGTTGACCAGAATATACATTCCTAATTTGCATCATTCCATTTCAGATGAGTTTGTGCCCAGAGAAGTCGGCAGCATTTCTGGACGCTGACATATGGCTTCCACCATGCATAATACAGTCTTAACTTGCACCTGTGGATGCAGCGATGAAGTTTTTACTGACAACGGTTTGTCAAAGATTTCTCAAGCCCACATCATGTGGTAATATCCATCATAGAAGCATGACAGTTTTATATCCATGCATGACTGCATCACCTATTCAAGATGTTTTTTGAATATTTCACAGTGTACCTAGTCTTAAATTGCTCCTTAAATTAAAAGAGTTTCTATATATTTATTAAAAAAATAAAGTTGATCAAATAAATTAAATATTACTGTTGTCAGAACAAAACCTCATGTCTCCAAAATGGTAACATTACAGGAGAAAGAAAAGACCTACTTTACCTTTAATGTAAGTAATGTAGTGTAATGCTATTTTTCCCAGTCACTTTGGCCCTTTCTTTTGGTCCATTCATCATGAAATATACAAATGATATAAAAAAAAACAGGTATTTTCTAATTATATCAAAAACTGAAAAACATCAAAAACATAGATACGAGGTTGTTCTGACAACCGACAAAATTGTCTTTACATGGAGTTGTTTTTGTTCAAATACAGGTCAAAGTAGATTCATAAATCATCTGTTTTCATTTGTATTTACCTACTGTCCCAACTTTTTTGGAATTGGGTTTGTATGAAGACAGGCAGCAGCCCTGTGAAGATAACAGTTGGGGTAGCTCAACTTGCCTGCATTTTAGTGAAGTACCTTCAAAACAAGAGATAGCTGGTGTGTGAAGCAGTTCACTCTGCTGTAATGAAAATGGATTTCAAAACACTTGCAGGCCCATGGTCAGGACGAGGACATCTGAATGCTGCACTGACAGACAATAGCCTGAACTTCACTATGACAGAAAACAAGGCTCTCATTCTGGAAGAATTCATCTCATTTTCACTTGGAGTTAAAAGCCCTTTCTTGGAATTACTTGAAAGAGCAGAACCCCCAAAAACAACCTTAATACAACTAGAAACAAAAAGAACAAGCAAGAGAAGGAAAGAGAAAAGAAAGAGAAAAAAAAGGAAGAAAACCTCTGCATGTCCATCTACAGCACAACACTAAATATGCGGAAAAAAGCCTGATCCATCACCCCCGACAGTGAAAGATAGAATTGACATATGTACAATCAAGTGGGGGGGTCAAGTGGGGAAGTTATATGACTGGGGAAACAAACCAGAGGGCAGGAACTATGTATGCTTACAGCAGACAGACAAGATTAGCAGACTGACTAATTCCGATCAAATGTTTTGGTCAAAACCTTAAAACGGCCCTTCAAGTTCATGTGTTCAACATTTGGGTTTTTATATTGCCATTAGTTTGTGTATTACCATTAGTTCACTAATAAAAACACTAAAAGCTATGACATGAAAGGCAAACATCAGATTCTGAGGACCGCCAATGAACAAAAGTCAAAACAGCATAATCTTTCACATATTAAATAAAGTCTCTGCAGCACTGTATAAATATAACTTACTGCACCATTTTATCATGCGTTTAACTGGGGAGGAACATGCAAAAGCAGTGAACCTCTGAGCTCCAGGCACATCTTGATCACGTTAACCAGGAGAACCTGGAGCGTTTGCTTTGGAAGGGTCACTTTACTGTTGTGACTTACAGAATGTGGTGCAGTCAAAGCAGTATTAAAAATACAGGGTTCAGACCTAAGATGGAAACAAAACCCTTATTGTAGTAGGAGTCAAGCTCTTCCAAGTCTTACTGCCTGCTGGCCTTCAAATGCAAGGGAAGTACCATCCCCAGTCAAAACGAATAGACAGAGAGCTCAATAACACACAGCGGTTCTCGCATCGCTGGAGTCAAGCTTGGAAACAGACTGTTTAGTGCAATTACCTACACAACTAATAAACATCCCTCCAGTTAGTGTACCTTTTACCATATGCTAATAAAAACCTTAAGCTTAGTCAAAGATTCAGATGAGAGGCTGGAGCAGGTCCCAACGAGTGTCTCAAGCAGAGCACCACTGTCAGGGATTTGTAATTAAAGATGTATGTCGATATCAGGGTAAGTAAAATCATGTGGAAATACAAGATAAATTAAGTTATGTTAGTAATTACAGACTGACTTTTCCAAGAGAACGGAGTACTTTAGACTTTGCATTAAGTATAATGAATAGCAGAAAGACATAAACAGGCAAGTTTATAAACTCAGAGCCAAATAAACAAAAACAAACCAACCACATCACCAGCCTGTATAATAAGCAGAAAAAGCAAAAGAGTGCCAAGGAAGAGAAAAATACCACAAAGGGAGACAAGAATACAGATTATGAATTTTTGGTAATTTTACTTTCACTAATTTGGTGACTGCCTGACTTTCTTTAACTTCTCTAAATCTGTGCAATAACAGCAGTCTCTTATGTTTATTGTTTGTTACACCGGCATGAGATACTGAATATTAAATCTTGGCAAAATTCTGTGGCTAACTGTGTGAAATCAGTTATGTTCACACATGCTGAAACTCAGATTATGCAGTAAAGATATGCTGGCAAAAGCCCTATGATGCAACAAATTAATGAGATTGTTTTGTTCAGTAAAAACGGCCTCAGCATAAAAAGTGGCAATGTTTTACCTGGAGGAGGGGGAAAAAAAAAAAAAAAAAAAAAAAACACAAGAAAAGGAGGAATGGCTAGAGCAGTTTTTGGCAGGAAAAATAGGGGCAGTATGGAATGCCCATTCTCCAAAGTGAGATTGAGGTCAATAGGCTAATTTTTTGTGTCCATTACGTAGTAGTTAGATATGCCACTTAAAAGGCAGATTACTGTGTGTAAACTGGAGGCTGGACCACGCTGAAGGCAGAATGCAAGTAACCCTGTAAGCAATAAAGTCATGTGCAGGAATAAAGGAATACGATAAACAAATAAAACAAAAAAGTTAAAAACAAAGTGAAAAAAAGAAAAAAAGAGGAACAAAATATTTCCACATTATATCATCTAGGCTGCTGGTCTGGCACGGATAAACTGGCCATTTTGTTTATCCCTTAAATGAACGACTATTACATTTACTGAACAGTTCCAGACACCAGAGAGGAAAAAAAAAATAAAAACAGCCTCTCTCAGTTTTACTGCAATTTCAACCGATTCCTTTTGTCAACAAGCAGCACGTGTATATATAGATCATAGAGTTGATTACCAGTCCTGTGGATCATCCAGAGAAAGCAACAGGAAACCAGAAACAACATGTTCCAGTGCAGTCCTATTTTAATGACTGGGACACGGATCCTCAGACGAGACCCACGTCTCCATACATGCAGAGGACCCAGAGCAGTGTGCATTAGCAAACTCTGACTCATAGTGAGCTGGAGACTCAGTCACATTCAATTGGACACAATTCCGTTTTAGCATCTGGATCTAGTTCATAAGGTAATGCAATAACTAATGAACTCTGGCCAGGTCATTAGATTTAGTTCACTGTCTGCACAGCAACGCTTGCTGACTTACCAGACTTTTCAAATTTCGGGCTAATTATGACCCTTCGTTTTGCCATTCGAAACGGCCAGATTTGAGGGCTTCAAATAAAAATAAAATAGCATGGCATAGAACATTCTCATGCATTATTCACACAGTTGGTGGAGGGGGGAAAGGCAAGAGAGCTTAAAAAGAACAGACTGTAGGAGGACAGAAGTACATTTTATGGAGATTTATGGGTAAAGTATTTTAAAAGATGAGCTACAGGCTAATAGGCTAACTGCACAAAATTCAGGGAACACTTTGATATCCTACATTCCCTGGTGTTCTCATACAACAGCATCCTGGCTTGATTTTTTTTTCTTCTAGATCTGTAAGCCCAACAAAACTAGCTTTAAGAAAAGAAAAATGCAAAATACTCTCTTTTTAACACAACAAAATAAATTGGCAGACAGGCCAAAGGGTAAAAATAAAAAGCCAAAACAGATCAATGACAAATCAATATTTATCCTGAGTTGTCAATGCATGCATTGATATTATAATCTCATGTGTGGAGACACGACAGCTTCGGCGTGCATACATGAAAGCGGCAGCACACAGTGAGGATCCTTAGCCAAGAAATGTAACTCCCAAAAGGACCTCTAGTGGTGGTACTCAGAGCTTCTGCTTCAAGCGCAACCCCATGAATATTAGTGTTCCACAAATATGCACACATCATGCAAACATAATTTTCCCGTAAAGGTCCTCATCACCATTTACAGACATGTGGGAAGACAATAAGATCAAAACAAAGAAGAAAAAAAAAATAAATAAATCAGAGCCCTTACAAGAGGCACATTCATGCTTTCTGAGCTCAACGGGGTGGCCTTCCCACGCTACCTCCTCACGCTTTATGGATGTACTTGGAAATTACATATCGTTATATGTATGGGCAAGAGCACATTTCCATATATAACTTTAAATACTGAAATGCATGTTTGTGAGGAAAAAAGGGATTCAAACAAACTTGTACTCTGGCATTTGTTTTTTTAAGAGTAATGCTTTCATCCGTTAGTCACCCAAGCCCATAACATCTAAATATAAATCCTCTGTTTCCAATGGATTCAGTCCTTTATAGAAGCTTCAAGTGAGATTTCTGCATTTGTTTCCCCTTTTCTATGACCTTAATCCACATCTGGCTACAAAATGTTTCTGCTTTAAGTTACACACAAAAAGAGTTGGGATAGAAACAAACGGCTCATTTAATTATTTTGGCACTCATTAATTCCATCCCTACCAGCTAATTGAGTACAGGTAGTTCTTCACAGCTACCAATAATGCAATGTCCGATTTAATTTTGGGAAAAAAAACAAAGCTGTATGGCTGTTACTTCTCTCTACTCTCGTAATTAGAAACACTAGCAAATTCTTGTAATGGTGATAGGAAAGAAAAAAAAAAAAAAAAACATTGGAAAGATAAAAGGGGGAATATGAGAGTTGTTGTTTAGGCAAAGACAGCTTTACTCTCCATTATGACAGCTTCCCACTACCCACAGTGCCAAAAAGCACATTTTTGTAAACATGCTATTCACTTTAATGGAGTCTGTTTAATAGGGTGATATTTGAATATCATGTTGTTTATTTGAATAGACGGCTTCGAACAAACAACCCGTGACATACTAGCAGACTTTTTCAGCTCTAATGCCAAAATGACATGTGGTGGATACCAATTGGCCTGCTTATTTTCAGTGCTCTCCTGCCACAGTTTCAAATTTTTGAAAGGTAACTGCTAGCTAACAGTGCATTTGTCAGAAGGGAAGGTCTCCCTCCAAAAGCTCATGACAAAACGATTAATATTAACTCAACCAGGATTTAACCAGACATTCTCTGTTTGAAAAGAAAACTGTATACAGAGTATTTGAGTCTACATCACACTAAGCTTTTACAATGCAAAAACATATTTGGAAAGGGATATAATAAAGTTATGCTACAGATTATACAGAAGAAAGAATTTACTGTCTGAAAGCATGTCCACGGTTCAAGAAGTTGTATATAAAATTTCACATTTTGTGTGACATACAAATGAAGCATGGCCAAATTATGTTCACATTGACATTCCTAAGCAAAAGAAAAGTCATATCAGGACAAACCACAGATCTGTGGCTTCTATGAAATGGACATAAATCTCCCCACACTGGAGCACTGTACCTATGCAGATACATCTTGAGTAATGTAGGTCAATAATTCATTGACATTGTACTTAACTTGCAAAAACCTTTGTGTGAGAAAGAGTCTGTGCCCTACCTTGCATATGGTCTCCACGTCCCATGGTAAAATGGTCCGCAAATCAATGACCTCACAAGATACACCAAGCTTCTCCTGTGCCATGGTAGCAACCTCCCTCATTACATGGACCTGCAGAGCAGAAGAAATGCATCAGATCAACTCTCCTCCCAAATCTATAGATCAGATTAAATCTGGCATCAGCCTGGAAAAAGAGACACTGTAGTGGTACACCATATAACTCAACTCTATTGTGCTCATAAAAGGAATGATGCAGTGTTTTAAAACTCACTTCTATCTGCTCTATCTGTATTGTTCACAAACAATCATTTCAATACTTAAAAATCGAATACTTGAAAATCTGTTCACTCAAAACATGATTATAAAAGATTCAGAATCTGCCCATTCACTTAAATTATAAAAGAGCTTCTAATAAATGGGTCTTCTGTCTTCTCACTAAATATGGAGAACTGTGTGGTAAACAGCTGTATAATACTAATCTGGCACACAGAAATTAGTTTGAAGAACATCATATTATTCTTTCAACAGAGGAGCTCCAAACTTCAAAACTGTGCATTACATAATATAGGTAGAGATTTAGCATCTGCTTGAATATATTCCAACCTGAAACAACGGAAGACAGGCCTAAACAACCCACTTCATGCATTACTTAGTTTTAAGCAGTGAGGAACGATCTGGTTTTACTTCATTAACTGACTTAGCACTGCAGAGTCTGAGTGCTGATGAATAGGAGAGGTAATGGAGTGAGAAAGAGAAGTGTTCGTTTCACAACAAGATATGATTTCCATTGCTTCAATACAATTTTTTTTTCTCCCCTCCTCAAAGCACTGGCTTAAAGGAAGGCAATTTTCTCACTTTCCCCTCGGCCCCTTACTCCCCTTTGCTCTTTGGAAGAAGGTAAATCATGCTTCAGGCAGGATAAACCTGTCGAGTGGGAGAGCCGAGGCTTTGGACACCCAGAGAGCTATTGAAATCATAATCCCATCCTGAACATAGAGGAGATAAGAAACAGCCGAGCAGACGCGGCCTGTTCAAACAGAGAAGGGACATGCAGTTGGTCAGGGACAGAGGTCAGCGCTGTGTCCAGTGGCTACATCCCTTGGAGCTCCCCCGCTAAGAGAGCTGAGCTTTTTGATAGAACATTTTTAATCCATGGTTCTGCCTTTTACTTGGAAATGTCACAATGCTCAGAGTCCAAATAAGAGTCCATTCAGCCTGCTGCAACGCTCCACACGTGTTGCTGAGGCTGAATCCACATGTATGAACCCATTTGCCCTCGGCTGCTTCTAATGTGGCCTACCTGTGTTCCCCAGGCAACAAATGTCATGTCACTTCCCTCCTGCACAACCTCGGCCTGTGATAGGGGGATGTGGTATGGTTCGGTGGGGACCTGCTCCACTGCACAAAGAAAACAGAAAGAAATGGCACATGCATGAAAACAGGCTTTAAGAAAACCACAGCATAAGAAAAATCCAGTCTAGATCACATACTTTTATACTTGAATACTGCCATTAAACCAGAGGGGGAGTCCCAAGTCTCCAATACCCAATAATGATAGAGTACATGTCAACTGGAAACTCTGATTATGAAGCCAGTAGAGTACCACTCCAAAGAATCAGGACAATTAATAACATCAGTCACTGGGAGTTGAAAGGTATACCTCTGTCGCATAAATCAAAGCTGTCCCTTTAGACACATCCAAAAATCCAAATGCCTCCAATCACTAATGACAGATGTATTAAAGGATCTGCTTATTTTAGTTATAAGCCTAAAAGAATGACTAAAAAAAAAAGAAGCGATCCATCATTCATAGGGCTATTCTGATTGAAAAAGAATCCATACTTGCATAATGTAGCAATAACAAATAACCAAGTCATGAAGCGCAAGTCTGACCAATTTAAATCTGGACTGCAAAGGTTCTCCTACCACACAGAACAATGTAAACAGAAGACAGCTGATTTTGGAGAACCCATGTAATTCTTAAAGATTAAGAATATAATAAACGTAGTTGGTGGATTTTGATTTTCTTCTCAAACCAAGTTCTAAATGAAGCCCTTTGTTAGAGTGCTAGGCATCAGAGGCTACTTTGTATAAAAGTGCTCCAGAGAAATCAAGCAATGCATCAATAACAGTGGTTGCTGGCTGCAGTAGTAGTACCCCTCAAAGAAGTCTTATGACCCCTCGTCTCCATCTCCAGACAACCTTTTGGTTGACTGCCATTTTCCTTCTCTTGAGGCATGAAAACCTCAACCAAGAACAAGTTTCAGCATTTCCAACGAGAAAGACCACAGATATATTCAAGTGATTTTTATAAAAAAATAAAAATAAAAAATAAAAAAAATCAGAGGATTAGACTTTGAGTTGGTGTCCAAGAATTAAATCAACTTATGAGCTGACAGGCCTGGAGCGTTAAGCCTGTTTCTCAGAAGTTTAAGTTCTGCTTTGTGACACTGTTAAAGCAAATGAACCACAGCAAGGTCCCAAAATAAGAAGCTATTTGAGATTTGGCACTGTGCACTGCAGTTACCGGTCTGCTTTTTGTAAATACGGTAGTTAGATGGGCAGCAGTGTTAATATTAAGCTTGATGGTGAGGCACAGATTGTGAAATGGATAAGAATCAGTGCACTACTAATGTACGAATTCTAACTTCCTTTTAGAGCAAACAACCGGATATGACTAAAGCTTCTTTACACATTAACTAACATAACTGTACATATTACTAACAAGCTGAAAAGTTAAACAAACTGAAATTAGTCACAGGCCATTTTCTACACTGGTCAAAGATCTCTACAGAATTAACCAAAGCAGGCAAAAAAGGTGGCAGCTGCAAAGGTGGCAGAAGCAAAATCCAGGGCATGGGAGGAGTTTGGTGAGGCCTTGGAAAAAGACTTTCGTTCGGCCTCAAAGAGGTTCTGGACAACTGTCTGGCGACTCAGGAGGGGTCGGGGTGGCTGCGCCCAAGCTGTATTCGGCAAGGGTGGAGAAGATCTGACTTCGAATGAGGATATTGTCGGTCGGTGGAAGGAGCACTTTGAGGAACTTCTTAATCCGGGAGACGTGCCTCCCTCACGGGAGTCAGGGCCAGAGGCTTCTGGGGTGTCAAGTTCCACTTCCCTGGTGGAGGTCGCTGAGGTAGTTGGTAAGCTCCTCAGTGGTAAGGCACCGGGGGTGGATGAGATTCGTCCAGAAATGCTTAAGGCTCTGGATATTGTGGGGCTGTCATGGCTAACACGCCTTTGCAATATTGCATGGACCTCGGGAACAGTACCCTTGGACTGGCAGACTGGGGTGGTGGTCCCTATTTTTAAAAAGGGGGACCGGAGGGTGTGTGCCAATTATCAGGGTATCACACTGCTCAGCCTTCCTGGGAAAGTCTATGCAAAGGTGCTGGAAAGGAGACTCCGACCGATAGTTGAACCTCAGATTGAGGAGGAACAATGTGGATTTCGTCCCGGCCGTGGAACAATGTATCAGCTTTTCACCCTCTCACAGATTGTTGAGGGGGCATGGGAGTTTGCCAACCCAGTCTACATGCGTTTTGTGGACTTGGAGAAGGCTTATGACCGTGTTTCTTGAGATATCTTGTGGGAGGTCCTCCGGGAGTATGGGGTGCCGGGGCTACTACTCCGGGCCATCCAATCTCTGTACTCCCGGAGTGAGAGCTGTGTCCGTATACTCGGCATTAAGTCAGACTCTTTCAGGGTTAGCGTTGGACTTCACCAGGGTTGTGCTCTGTCTCCACTCTTGTTCGTGATATTCATGGACAGAGTGTCAGGGCGTAGCCGGGGTCAGGAGGGCATTATGTGTGGAGGCCGGAGGGTGGCGTCTCTGCTATTTGCAGATGATGTTCTTTTGGCGGAATCACATGGATGCCTCCAACGCTCGCTGGAGCGGTTTGCAGCTGAGTGTGAAGCGGTTGGTATGCGGATCAGCACCTCCAAGTCTGAGTCTATGGTCTTGGCCCGGAAAAGGATGGCATGCATGCCCACTCCAGGTATGGGGAAAGGACCTGCCCCAGGTGGAGGAGTTTAAGTATCTTGGGGTCTTGTTCACGAGTGACCGGAAGAGGGATCGTGAGATCGGCCGTAGGCTGGGACAGGCGGCAACAGTAATGCGATCACTGTACTGGACTGTAGTGGTGAAGAGGGAGTTGAGCCAAAAGGCGAAGCTCTCTGTTTACCGGTCGATCTACATCCCAACCCTCACCTATGGTGATGAGCTGTGGGTAGACCGAAAGAACGAGATTGCGAATACAAGCGGCGGAAATGAGCTTTCTTCATCGGGTGGCGGGTTACACGCTCTGCGATAGAGTGAGGAGCTCGGCCATCCGGAAGGAGCTCAGAGTAGAGCCGCTACTCCTCCGCATTGAGAGGAGCCAGCTGAGGTGGTTCGGGCATCTGATCCGGATGCCCCCTGGACGCCTCCCGGTGGGGGTGTTCCAGGCACGGCCTACCGGGACAAGACCCCGGGGTCGCCCTAGGACACGCTGGAGGGATTATGTCTCCAAGTTGGCCTGGGAGCGGCTTGGGGTCCCCGGGAATGAGCTGGAGGAAGTTGCGGGGGACAGGGTCATCTGGGATTCTCTGCTCTCCCAAATGCTACCGCGACCCTGTTTGGACTAGCGGGCAACGATGATGGATGGACAACGCATACAGAATCCTTACTTCAGAGCAAAAAATATATTTTCATATGTAAATAACCAGTTACACTTTGCAGACCTAATATAACGTTTAGTGCTCGCTTCTGGAAATGTAAGTACATTTGAGAGCCATGTTGTTATTTTCTTTCCACATCGCCACAACAGCCAGAGAGATAGGGAAGCCCAGACGAGGACAATAGATCAAAGGAGCCAATACGGTAAAAAGAACCTTTAGCAAAAGGGATTAAAACAGTCTGTAATTAAATAGCATTTAGCTGTGAAGATAATTTAGCATTTGAGATAAAGTACAAAACCCTTAACGACTCATGATAGCTATGATTAAGAAAATTGCAGCCTGAAAGGTAAGAGTTGTAGCGTATAGTCTGTGCATGGCAAGGAGGAGGAGGAGGCGTGGTCTTTGATGTGTGAGCTGCTTATACAAAAGAAACAGTGTTGAGGGCTGACATGTCTTGCCTAAACCAGAACAAAGGCACTCTTTCACTCTCTCTTTTGGCCCATACAAATGTATGACACTGAAATTTTCTGAATATTCTACATACTGCAATCATTTCAGCATGACATCACTGTTGAAAGAAAAAGAGAGAACGAGAAAGAAAGAAAAAGAGAAAAAAATAAAAGAAAGAAAGAAATAGAAATAAAAGAAAGGAAAATAAATAAAAAAAGAAAGACAGAGAAAGAAATTTCACTTTAGAGTCAATGGTAATTAAACACAGAGAAAAAATTTTGACGACTGTAAATTTAGGATTCCACTTCTAATTATTCACGAAGATTATTTACTCTGATGTGGTCATGCTTCCTTTTAATGGTGTTGGGGATCAAGCTGAGAATGAACGGTGCTTCATCAGATTCAAAAAGCTGAACAACAAAAGTGACAAGCTTCCATCAACGATTTCTTCACCTTCTCACCGCTCAGTTCACTTGTGTAGAGCAGGCAAATATTCTTATGTGCATTCTTACAAAATCTGAAGACAGTATGAAAATTTTCATAATTTTCATGAATACTGGTTTTTGAATCTATATCTTGTTAAAAAATCCTTCATCTTCATAATAGATGGAGCAGGTTTCGGCAAAAAAGCGACAATTTTGTGGCCAATACATACACCAATTTTAAGGGTTAAAAGTTAGGTTAATTGATATCAGAAAATTAATTTATTTTTGTTTATTTATTTATTTTTAATGGTCAAAAATCTTAAACATGTAGTGTAGCCAGGCAGAAATCACAGCCACCTTATACATAATACTAACATACTATTTTTCTTTTTCATTAGTTCTCTCATTAAAAAAAAAATGCACTACAGCATTATTCACAATGATGGTTAGGTTTGAATAGTTTTTGCTATTTTAAGCATGATAGTGTTTCCTAGTGTTTTTACCAGTTCATGTTATACTGCTGTGATATTTAAAACTTTAAAACTAAAAAAAGAAATTGTGATTTTGATTTTCAGCAAAGCCACAACAAAAAAAGGCTAATTATCATCAATATTTCCAAATAAAACAATATCCAGCAATATAATTAGCAACTTGATCCATCATTCAGGCTCTGAAATTAAGTGATTAAGTACAGGTAAATGATTGAGTGTTTTTAAATTATTGTGAACAAAATTCAAATGAAAAATGAAGCCTCCATGTTGTTGAAAATGAAAAACGAAGCCTCTATGTTGTTGCCCAACTTACTAACAACGCTAGAGCTGGGCGGCAGCAGGAGTGCTGGAGTGAGTTAGGTGGCGCTGAATGTTTGCAAACTTTGTTGCTCAAACAATGCAATTTCAATAGATGGTATAATGAAAAGTCAAATCAAATCAAATTTATTTGTATGGCGCTTTTTACAACGGATGTTGTCACAAAGCAGCTTCACAGAATTCCAGAAAAGACGGAGTTTTATTGGGCAAGCCAGGGGCAACAGTGGCAAGGAAAAACTCCCTCAGAGCTGGGGAAGAAACCTTGGGAGGAACAAGGCTCACCAGGGGGGACCCATCCTCCTCTGGTCAAACTACCTACAAGTGATTATACTACTAATATTAATAGCAGTGGTAATATTAGTGGTAGTAATAGCTAAGAGTCTATGAAAAGAACAGTCAGTCATTCTCCAAGATGCATACTCTGACACAGCTTTATCATGATAAACCATTACAATGAGAGAATTAACATGAGAGGATAATAGATAATATACTGACAGGCCCATCATTATCCTCATAATCCTTTGTCTTTACTCAAACAGATGATCACAACGAGCCTTTATACCGTATGTTATGTACCTATGAATAGTGAAAACAACCTGAGGAACACATTAGCACATACCACAACTTATCTACCACTGTGAATAGCCTGTTTTGTATTTTGGAGAACATTATCTGTGCACACTTCTGTCTCCATGTTGGCCCTGCAGTTGCAACAGCAGCCCACTGCCCTCATTTTCACAAATACATACAAAATTCTGATTAAACATTAGAGCAGCATGAAACACTCATGGAAATAAGTTATTAATGCCCAAAAGCTCAGGAGGCTTAACTGTTCACAGTACACAGTAGAGCCGTTTATGACATGTCCTTGTCCACCTGGAATGTGCCACATATAATCAAATACCTTTGACAGCCAGCTTATTTTCCATAGTAAAATTAATCTTATAAGCACACCCATGTCAACTTGCACAACAAGGGGAATTAACAGCAGAAATATTTCTTAAGATCAGTGCCTGGCTTGTGATATTTTGAGACTGCCTTCCCTCCTCACTGTCTTGAACTGTTTGGGTCCATTTTTAATTATATCAGTGACGTAATCTTAAACATTTCATACCAGCATCAATTTACATAATTCATATAACTGCAAATAACTTACTGCTGATTTAAAGACAACATTTTTAAAGATCTGAGATACATGACGGGAACTAACCTGCTGCTCTGTAAAGAATCTTGGGCTCAAAGAAGATGCAGGGGTTCTTATCAGCAAAGCAAGACAACAGCAGCCCCTTAGCCTGGATCGGACCTCTAGGCACAACAATCTGAGAAAGTAATTATAAGTTAGACTGGTAAAGAAAAATAACAATCATGGTTAAGCCTCAGAATTCATATTGCCGGTGAAAACAAAAGCATGGTGTACAGTGGGGTCCAGAAGTTTCAGTCGACAAGTAAAAATGCTTCTATTTTGTATTGTTTTCTTTTCTTATTTAATACAAAGTTTTTTCCATTACAAATGATAACAATTCGAGTGAACTGTAGAATCTTTGAATGTTTAAATGAATTTCAGAATCTCTGGCAATTTCTGACAGTGTGCATTAAAGCTGGCCTGGATTGCATAAGTTTGTGCAAAAGCCTCTGATCAGTACATCAAAGAGCAGAATGAACATGTTTCTATGGACGGAATTAAAGTTCCACTGAAGTTTTAATAAAAAAAAAAAAAAAAAAAAAAGGCCTTTTTTGGTCAATTTCACAAATTTGATTCATTTTGAATAGCGACTTAAAAATAGTGCAAAATCTTGAATAATTCCTCTTCATTCTACTTGTCATCATTTTTCTTGGTTTTATTTTTTTCAAAAGAGTTTGTCATTTAGTTGCAGGTTTAAATGAAGAAATCCCAGATTTGTAATGCGCCACTGTAATTCTACATTACTCAGCCCTCACAGCTTACTGAAACATGCAGAGAAATTCTGTCAGAATTGCAAATCCACATTTACAGTTATTGTGTACAGCCTTGTTTTGTGAAAACACCACATTTTGTCACTGCCTGACACTGAAATAAATGCCAGAAATGCAGAGTTGAAACTACTGATACGGACTATAAATGCAGTTTATTGCATAACACAACATGTAATTACACTGGAATAGAACACAAACATTCATGCAGAGAAAACTGACTCAAGAAAGAAATGGCTGAGAGACGCAATTCCACCCGATTTTGAATTGATCTGCTTCCACCAGCTTGACCTTTCCAAACTAAGCACACCAGAACAAGTGTCCATTATCGAGCATTAGAATCCCTTAGTTAAGGAGCTGTACAGTGTGTATTGTTGGTCTGGTTGGTCCACTCTCTACTCCAATGAGAAAGTGTTGACATTTTTGACACTCGGTATCCGTGGAAGGCAATCATTAAATGCCAGGCTCGTAATCATGTAAGCTGTCAGATCAGGCCTGCTGGCTCAAAAGCAAGTTACAGCCTGATATTGATCCATGTTCAGCTCATTCTTTAGTCCCACAGAAGTGATTTGTGTGACTGTATTCCCTGAACAGGGATTTCTGCTCAGGCAAAAATAGAGCCAAAGTAACACTTCATATAATTTGAATATCAAACATCAAAAATAGATATTTGGAATCTGTCAAATAGGATCCTGCAGTAAACATATCAGTAAACAGATCGGCCTCTCTCATGGCTGATCTCTATAAACAAACACACAAAGAAACAAATAAAATAAACAAAGTGTCCTCCACAGATATTGGCACTCCTGGTATATATAAGCAAACAGGCTATAAAAACATGTTTTACTGTGTTTCCTTTTTATCTTTCATTCAAAACATTAACAAAAATCTAACCTTTTCTTGATGTATACTGATTTAAAAAAAGCACTATCAGGAAATACATATTTTTCTCAAATCTCTGTACAACAATCATTAGCAGCCCCTTCATTTAATACTTTGAGTAATCTTCCTTTGAATAAATAACAGCTCTGAGTCTTCTCCTGTAATGATGAGACTGAAGAACACATGGTAAGGGATCTGAGACCATTCCTTCATTCACAACCTCTCTAGAACATTCAGATTCCAATGTCTGGCTGTCAACTTTCCTCTTCAGCTCATCCCACAGGTTTCTATGGGGTTTAGGCGAGGGGACTTGGGTGGCCATAGCAACTCTTTAATTCTGTGCTTATTGAACCAGGGACTGGGAGACGTTCTGACCCAAAGACCTAACTAGTAAGTAAGTAAATATTTATAAAGCACATTTTAACCCAAAGTGCTGTACGAGGAGAACACAATTTAAAAGGACAAAACAGGACAACATTTCACATATAACAAAAAATATACACACACACACACACACACACACACACACACATATATATATATATATCAATGAACAGTTTACAGAGACGAAAGCTACTTGATAAATATAAGTTTTTAATCTAGACTTAAAAGCATCAACAGAGTGTGCAGACCTAATGTCCAGGGGTAGACTATCTGCTAAACTACTAAACTACTATCTGCAATTCCACACCTGTGTTTCTTAGAGATTTTTTGGCTCCTCAAGCCAGCCTTCTTACTGTGTGTGGGTTCAGTATAGACGTGTGTCCCCTTCCGGCGAGATTCTTAACATCTTCAGTTGTTTTAAACTTTATTGAACAGATAGTGGAAACAGACATTTTCAATTGTTTGGCCATTTTCTCGTAGCCATTTCCTGTTTTTTGCAACCTTTTGTCGCACATCACCGCTGTGTTATCTGGTCTCTCACAATGCTGGATGACTGAGGGAATTTGGCTTATGTTTCATCTCATATTTATACTTAATTGAAACAGGAAGTGATGGCTGAACATTTAATTGTTCCCAATTGCTTAAAAACAAAATACGAATGGTTAGATTTAATTCTTAAACATTTCTAGGGGTGCCAACAATTGTGGCACACACAGATTTAAGATTTAGCTCTTTCTTTCAATCCTTATACCTTAAATAAAAGGTTAAATTTCGCTAATATCATGAATGAAATATCAAAATAATAAGCATTTAAGAATATTTTTTACAGCTCATTTTGCTCATGATTACCAAGGGTCACTCTAATGTGAAAAAATGCCTTGGTCTACATACAATTAAACCCTAGCAACACAAAATTAGGCACTGTGTTTTTACCCTCTTTACATTAATTCCAAAGAGGCTAAATTAGGTCTTTTGCAGCTGTGAAGTAACCACAGCATCAGCTTTCAATTGCAGCCCCAATTTCCCATTTCTCTTCCACTTCTTGCTTCATTTCCTATCATTTTCAGAGCCACTATTGCTTAGTCTCTCCTTCATATCATAAGTTTAGAAGTGTTTCATTTAGAAAAACGACATTAAGGTGACATATCACAAAAGCAGAGTTATAAAGGGCAGCCTGTCACAGGCTACGTTTTGTAAAGGCTTACCTTAAGGCCAGGACAGTGGGCAAAGAAGGCTTCGGGGCTCTGTGAGTGGTAGAGGGAGCCATGGCCCACGCAGCCCCATGGTGCTCGGATGGTCAGGTTCCCACAGTCAAATAAGTTACCTGAACGGTACCGGTACTTGGCAGCTTCATTTACAATCTTAGAAAGAAAACAAGTTTACTAAGCTAGCACACAAGAAAACTCATGAGCAGTTCAATATCAAGAGCATATCAAGTTCAGAATTCAATGTCATGTAGTTGCTGTGGAGTTCAGCGAATTGAACAACTAAGCAAATACAAGTTATCTATCCCAATTTTTAAAACTTATTTCTATGTATTTGGATTTACTTGTTAAAAATATATTTCTCACTAAACAGAGTTTAACAGGTTAACGTGTATGAAATTTGGCAGACTTCTTGTCTTTAAACTCAACATCTATTATTATTCAAGGCCATTCCATCGCCACGTGTGATGCAATGACAGTCCACAGAAATAAACAGTATACATCAACTTCAGACAAACTAAACAACAGCTGGTCAACTTGGCTGTTAACAATGATTCAGTAACTAAACAGCACCAACACCAAGACAAAGAGGATAATAAATTCCATTTTTTCAGTACTCAAAAATGTTACCATTATAGCCAGAAAAGCAGACATTGACTATACTTCGCAAAACGCCATAACTGTCCTAAACTCTTGCACACGTCTCTGTAATGCCACTTTTCCATCACAAAAGAGTGCAAAGAAGCGATGTGACTCAGAGGCCTGCTCTGTCATCACTCAGGCATGAGGACCCACTGTGGTAAAACATCCCCCCCCATTATCTCATCTGATATTCTCTGTTGCCTTGATGAAGGAGTGCAAAAATCATTCATCTTTTGTAAGGCAAGGACGCATGGCGCTCAGCACAAGGTAAGCAAATTACGCATGTTATCCCCACAGGTCAGTCAGCTAACAGCACATTCATCTTTACAAGGTAAAAGTCACAAGTACTGCTAGCTGTGAGGCACTGCACCTCTACACCAGGATCTTTTGTTTGGTATGAAATGGTAATTCTTCGATCAGCACAGGCTTACAAGATGTACATATATTTCTACAAATAAATACAATACTGCTACTTTCACAATGCAACTCTTAACTAAGAATAGGTCAAATCTGTACAATAAAACGTTATAAAAATCAAAGCCTTCAACTGACTTCACAACAGTGTACCCACCTGATCAAAAGCTGGGAAGATGTAGTCAGCAAACTGAATCTCTGCAATGGCAGTTGCTCCTGCGGCAGCTACACCTATTCCAAATCCTACAATGCCCTGCTCACACAGTGGAGTATTGAACACACGATCTTTTCCTGGTGAGAATAGCAGAGAGGGAAAAGCTGATAATTTACTGATAGTGGGTACCATCTTTAGACCAATTTTAACTTTAATACAGATGCCAGAGGATCGCAGAACAGACATCACGGACAACACAAACTTAAGCAAAACCAGGTCCAATAAAGGTCAGTTCATTTTTTCTTCAACTATGTAAAGAAACAAAGCATAAGGTAAATCCAGCTTTATATAGTAGAGACATCCGCAAGCACAAAATTAGTGTTTTCCGATTCTATCCTATACTCCATAACATATGGTCAGTGAGTGTATTTTTAATTCATGCCAAGCCACAAGCTGCCTCTACACAGAATTATAAATCTATCTCTCTGGGACGGAAAGAAGTGAATCCTGTGCACAAGGTAGATTCCATTTACCAAGATGGTGACAGTCATTTCAGAGATAATGCAATGTTTCCTGGCTGGCGTGTGCAATCGATTTCACAGAGAGAGTAATTTAAAGCGGATTGGCGGGAGGAGAAATGACAGATCAAAATGTGGAATACAGGTGGACGGCAGTGGCACTAGGCAATGCTCAGCGGCGTGTGTGCGTGTGCGCGCGAGCGAGAGTGTGTCTGTGTGCGTCACTTGTGCAGGTAGTCATTGATGTGCCATCTCTCCTGTCTAATGAGATGGCATGGAAAATAATGATTCCTCACAAAAGGTCAAAACCTCTGACGTCAATGAAAACAAAAGGCATGGGGGGGGGGTAGAGACAGAGAGATGGGAGAGAGAGAGATGGGGGAGAGAGAGATGGGAGAGATGGGAGAGATGGGAGAGAGGGAGAGAGGGAGAGAGAGAGAGAGAGAGAGAGAGAGAGAGAGAGAGAGAGAGAGAGAGAGAGAGAGAGAGAGAGAGAGAGCCCAACTTGTGTTTATTTTAACTAGAAGTTGCTAAGCAATGCATGAATCACCCCATGTTTGTCCAGCAATGTGAATATAATCATGTTAATGGAAGCACGCTGAAAATATCAAATTGCTATTAATATCCAAGTAGTGAAGCCTAAAAGTAGACAACTGAACAAAAGAGTGACAAAATAAACCTGTTACCTGATGAAATTTAAAAATAAAACACTTCTATAACACTTAACAAAATTTTTAATAAAACCAAAAAGCCCCACCGAGTTTGGCTCTGTCTACGTAACATTATAGATGATAATGCAATACTGACCAATACTGACCACAGCCCTCAGCAAAAAGAGAGCAAGAAAGTCTATTCTTGCATATTTGGCATACCTGTATATTTATAATGTATAAAACGTTTAGTGTGTGCTTTAAGCTTAGTCTGAAAAGAAAACACTGGATGTGTTAACATAAGCAAAATCAGAGAACAGTTTTCACAATTTAATGTGGTTTTAATACGATTCTGTGGGTGATAAAGTTTCAGCAAATGACTGGACAGATCCCAACACAGAAATATTTATAATAGGAAATCAAAACTTACAAAAATTACAGCTCTCAAGAGGGTAATCAATGTGTTATTCAGCACTAAATCAGTCTCATGAGCCTTTCAAATCTCAGAAGTAGGAAGGTGCTGCCATCTAGTGTTAAATACTGTCTATGAAATACACAAAAGTAAGTGAACTTGAGCCATAGTGTCTCAATTGCAAGAGTAATCATTTGAGACACTCACCATATTTGTCCCGAAGTCCAACAGTGCATCGAAACACTCCTCCAAAAGCCACGTCCTCCCCAAAAATGACTTTGAACAGAAACAGAAATCATGTAAAAATTAACATGTTATCAACAAAACAAACAGGCACACATGAGCAAACATCCAATTTGGTGTTAAAAGGGAATTACACAATTTAACATTTCTCCATAAGTAGAACACCGAGATGAGATGTAAACCTCTGAAAGAGTTTAATGCCCCCCCTAAAAGGTACAGTACTGCGTGAAAGTCGTAGGCAAAATCTATTTATTTGTGTAGTATGTGTTTATTTGCTGAGAAAAGGGTTAATATTTGATTAAACATTTTGTATATACATATATATACATACACACATACACACACACACACACACACACACACACACACACACGTGTACATATACATATACATATATAAGTAAATACTGATTTTCTGGATATTAGTGTGTTTGTTTAACCATTTTTAAACCTCTCCTGGAGGAAGCCCAGTATTATATGCAGTTAAAAAGCAACTCCTGGTTGGATCAATCAGTGCTTCATTAAATTGTACTCATGATATAATTGATGACATTAACAAGTCTCTGTGGTGGCTGTGAAGGTATCAAGGAAAAATATGGACCCAAGAAATTCTTGTTACTTTATTGTTTTTATGTTTATTTGAATCATGAATATGACCTTATTCTAATGTGTATTGTGATAAACTCACTGCTGAGGTAAACTTTCACACAGTACTGTACATCAAAGGAAGATGCTGCATTAAATTGTTATGAATACACTGCCTGAATTTATGTATGTATGTAATATATATATATATATATATATATATATATATATATATATATATATATATATATATATATATATATATATATATATATAAAAATTTTCCCCACCATTTCACATCAAAGCACTCACTTTGTTTACATATTTACAATGAAATTTTTAAAAATCTGTGGAAATCCCTTTTAATGCAGTGAAAACACTGCTACCATATTGTTGTAAAATTCTTTTGTCTGTCTTTCAGATTTATAACTATTCAGAACACTAATTTGGCAAACATAAAACATCTACGCTCCAGAGTTTTAATAATATTTCTAACCACAGTTTGCTGCAAGTCAGTCACATGTCTAAGAATGCAAAGACTGCAAAGAGCGACAATTAGTGTAACACAGACAAACAACAATACCACTTTTGATATGGATTCCTGCCAGCAAAAGTATCCCTAATGCTACAAAAGTGCCCTCAGTAAACCAAATATGTGAGGAAGAAGCGGCAAGATCAGTCACACCTGCTGTGGGATCAGTTGCAAGCCTGTTGTCCAAGGCACTGGTTACAGACTGGAATAGGTTCATCTTCACGGTGGGGCCTAGAGGAAATAAACACACATGCTAAACTAATACCATGATGAAAAAAGGACTAGGAATCTAGCAGAACCAGAGCAATCAGAGTTGAACCCCTATTTAGGTTATGCGTTAAGACTGCTGTGCATGGAGTGTCACGTGTCAATCAAATTTTCCACACAGTAAAGAAGCAACATGGAAAACTGAATAAACAAAGCATGATGACAAAACATGACAGGGTCATGACGCTGGTCTGAAGAGCATTTACAGGCACTTAGCTAACTAACAAGTGACACTGGTCATGGAAACTTGGCTTTAAAGGACTGTAAATGGCTAGTGAACTAGCTGCTGCAAAAACGTGGTGACAAAATCTGTAAACACTTGCTGGAAGACGCCTGACTTCAAGGGCCTACAAGCTCAAAGACGCCTCACTGTCAAAGCAGCCAAACCCATTTAGCTAAACGACTTTCGTCCTCCAGCGAGCCGCACGGTAAGTGCTCTGAGTGAGGAGCAGAGCTCGTGTTAAAGTGAACGGAGCTCGGAGGTGGTGAGCTGACTGTGCTTGGCTGTGAACAGGGAGCGGAGCCGTAATCCAGCCGCAGCAGCGCCGCGCGCGTCCTACCATATTCAGCGGGGACGGGGTCAGGCTGGTAGGTGAAGTGAGCCGCATGCCTCTTTTGCGTTTTCGGTCTGGACGAGCAGCTCGGGGACAATCTTAGCAGCGTTGCCCCAAAACCGCTGTGCACACAGGAGAAGGAGGAGGAGGAGCTCCCAGTCCTGAGGAGAAGCCGCACTGCCGCCATCATAGCTGCTCGCAACAGGAAGACGGAGCGCTACGTCAGCGGAGGCGCGGCCGAGCGCTGCTCTGATTGGCTGAAACAGTGGGCGGCTCTTAAAGGGAAAAGGGGTCCCGCTGTGAGGAGGACGGGAAAGTGAGATTTTTCTCTAAAACTTAAAACGGGTATTTTAAAATCTGACTTAGCCGAACTAGAAAAAAACAGATTGGCTTCGTCCAAAACTACTGTACCACGGGTGCCCAGAGAGTGGAGGGACCTGGAGAGTTCGGCTCCTGCTCAACTGGCTATTTAGAGGCCCATGAAGGCCTTCATTACCTGGGTCAGGTGTGTCAGGTCTTGTCTACGCGTACAGGGTACGTGTGGGTTCGTATGAATTAAGATACTGTGGGGCAGGGCCAACGTTAGGAGAAGGATCTTCTACTCTACACGAAATCTAACAGGTAGTCAGTAAAAATGGCGACAGGATTGGAGATATATGGTCAAACCTTTTGGTCCTTGTAAGAACTCAAGCAGCTGCATTCTGGACCAGCTTGTTTAGGAAAGTGTTGGAGCAGTAGTGCTGATCATAACGTTGCTGACTTGACTTCTTGTCAACATGTTTCCCTTAATATACAGTTACTCTTGGGCTATATTGGACCTCTAGTTGGTCAACTATGAAAACTAAGTGGTTCTTGCAGAAGTATGGCGAGAGAATTTTTGTCTGTCAAGGACAACGTTGCTGACATTGAGTGAGCAGCTGACAGCATGCTTTTGCGTTGTCATGTGGACGGTTCAGGATTGGGCACCCTGTACGATCCTGGATTGTGTTCAAGAAATGTTTTGCTGTTAGTGTGTGGCTTTGGTACCACCACCCCAAAAATATGTTTATTTTATTTTGTTTGCTCTGGGTGATATTTTATCAAAGCTGCTCACAACACACAATACATTAGGGCTGTAATGAGTACTTGATTAAAATCAGTTACTTGAAAAATTTTCACTAAAATGTATGTTCGCACTGAATTGTGCTTTGTGATTAGTTTGGTATCTGTAAGTCTTTTGTGTGCATCACTGAAAAAGAGAAAACCCACAAGCAGAATCTCACAAATGGATGTTTGTAGATACAAATTGCATGTATGTGAAGTAAAATTAAATGATAAAAACTACAAGCGAATTTGTTGTTGGTGAAAGTAAGCACACATCCTTCAGTGAGAAAACGATTCTTCACCCTTTAATGCAGAATTGTTTATTTGACCAATTTCACTTACAAAATGTGGCCAGTGCAAATGCTATGGCACATTTGAGATATATTAAACATGTATAGCAAATAAATAGAAACTATAAATATAAATTATTATATTAATATTATATTTATTAATTACATAGCAAATAAGAAGAAATTGTTCCCTCTAGAGGATGGGTTAAACTTATTTTCACAAAGAAAATGGAAAAAAAGAAAAAAACGTCATTTGACCTGGGGTGTACAAACTTTTGCACACAACCGTATATGAAGTAAAACGGGTTTAACTAGGTCTAGGCTGAATAACTCAAGTTACA
Organism: Pygocentrus nattereri; assembly: GCF_015220715.1. NCBI lineage: Eukaryota > Metazoa > Chordata > Actinopteri > Characiformes > Serrasalmidae > Pygocentrus > Pygocentrus nattereri. The sequence goes on from NC_051213.1 coordinate 26,680,710, forward strand.
GAACATCCATATATAGCCATGTTCATGAAATGAATGGCCAACAGCAGAATGAAAGATTTCTTCAGATTAGAAGAGACCTAGAAAGCATGAAAATGAATCCAATACCTGCAGCTTTACCAGATAATGCACATTTTAACTTTCCACTGCTAGTCGCTTACAGAAAGAAACAGAACCTGATGGACCCATTTGTGCATTTTTCAGTTTTACATAATCAATAGTGACAACTTTACCCACAACAACTCAATTCTCTAATAACGTGGCAGGTTGTTAAAGCACATGTAAATCTGCAAACGTAATGTACCCACCCTTATGAACGGTGACGGTATCCCACTCATTCACAGTGGGGAAGTCAAAAATCTGAAAACATTTCAGAAGACATTTTAGGGGACTTACACGATCATTACATTTTAGCTGACAATTAATTGAGTCCTTGTAATGAAAAACCGTATATGTGGCATTTTTTGTAAAAATCATAAGCATGGTAGGGCATCAAACAATGCCATGTATTTAAAATAAAAGGGTCACAAACAAATGGAGCACAATTTGGCTTTTTAAAGTAAAAATGTTGTACCAAGCACAATAACTGATCATCCATGAAAGATGGAATGGTTAACATGTTTTTTTTGTTGGAGGGACTCAATTGTCATAATAATTGTGATTAGCAGTTTAATTGTCTGTCCTTGTTCATTATTTGTAACTATTGAAATACAAGCCAAAAATGGCCCAATTGGCAGATTTGCCACCTTACTTCTTAGCTGTATTTTCTTACTAGCTAACGTGTTTGTACTGCCCAATCAATACTGTGCAACAAATAGTTACACCGAATTACGTGTAGAATTAAGCAAAGCTACATGTTCTTAGTGAATGTGTAAATATTAGCAAAATCCACTCTTCCTTTCTTGCAGTGCAAGAAACACACACTTAAAAGCTTTAGAATTGACTACATAGCAAATAAAGACGATACTCAGCACAGCCCTCCGAACATGTGACAGCACCAAGCTAGTTTTTTTTTTGTTTTCATAAGCCTCATAATGTCTCAGTGCATTTACTCTTATTCATTTGCCTTAACCCAACATAGCCATTTCATTCTGCTTGCAGCATAACATGACTAAAATCTAACACCTATGGGAAAATGACTGCAGTCAGCTTAAATAAAAGTAATCACCTGAAATAACTGATTAGGTAATAATTGTGTCAGGCCTAACATTTTAGCTAAAAATCATTCAATGATTTAAAGGGACTAAAAGGAAAATATAAAGTGACCCACAATTAAATTTAGGTTGTTAATCTCAGGGCAAAAAGTAAAAATTAAAAAATGTGTTTACCATAAAGGGTTAGTTTATTTGTGAGGACATTATATATAAAACATACAGACACAGAGACAGAAAAAAGGATGGGTTCAAAAAAGTTTGTTTAAAAAATATAAGATGCAGAGGGTTTGTATTTGAAATAATTGTATTACCTCTTTCAAAAACAAAAAGGTGATGAAGATGGCAACATGTAGAATATACAGTTTACAGACAGGTTTTTTTTTTGTTGTTTTTAAAGGAAAGAAATGCACAGGAATGTTTCATGCCAACCATTGTCTTGTCTCAGAAAAAAATCCTTAGCCAAGTTCAATATCAAAAAGTCTTTTCTCAAGACATCAAAGACATTCAAGGCAGTGGCTGGCATGCGTTTTCCAACTACCATGATGAACTGTTCATATTCAAGATCTCTTCACTTCCACATGGACTGACTTGAATTCTTGACACACTCAGAAACGTCCAATTTCTTTCCACTATTGCACATTTTTGCCAGGTTCTATAAAAACGAGACAGAAACACAGAGTTACTGTAAGTGTAGAGGTTGAACTTTTGATAAAGTCAATGAATTTCGAAAGCAATTTTAGACCAAGAAAATACAACCGAATATCTGAAAGTGATCACAGGGAACAAGAAGTGACAAAGTGAAAAGAATACTCACACTAGCAGCTCTTGCAATACTGTTAGGAGACTCTAAAGCAGCCAACTCGTTTAGAATTCTCTTTAGGTCACTGTTGCATGTTTCTGTTGACGAGAAGATGAAAGCATTAGCGTTAATACATTAAGCATAGTATGTTATATCTTTATCAGTTCTTTCTACATCTGAAGGTTTTCACATGTGTCTGCTTAAGAATATTCTTTAAAAAAAAAAAAAAATATATATATATATATATATATATATATATATATATATATATATATATATATATATATATATCACCACAGCAGTCACACCTTGCTCAGGAGGTTTCTGAGGCTGCAGCCGTAAATATGGATGGTCAAGGAGGTCTGCAATGGAGATCCTTTCCTTTGGATTACGGATCAGACAACGCTAAGTAAAAGAAAGAGATTTGTTTTTATATGAAACTGATGTGCTTAATGTGAAGAAACTGACTTTACAACTCACATAAAAATATAGTTCAACACAATACAGACCTTGAGGACATCAAGAAGATCCTTTTCAGGAATGTCAGGAAAGTCAATCTCATGGGATGGATCAATAATGGCATGTAGCTTGGTGATCTGGTTGGTGATGTGTTGAAAAGGGGTTTTCCCGTAGGTCATGCAATACAGGATACAACCAAGTGACCATACGTCACCCTTTGGACTGATCTGTGGACGGCGACAATAAAGGAGTTTGAGAAAGGCATTATAGCCTAAAGAACATCATTTATCTAACATGCCATTTTCTACTACATAAGTCAAAAGTTAAGAACCACCCAAATATCTGTAAGATGCCCAACGATAGATTGATTGTTATATTTCCAGACTGTGTTTTGGCATACCCGTTGGTCTAATACAATCTTACCTTTGACTTTGGCTTTCCACTTTTAGAAGTAGTGTCTTTTATGGCTTCTGGGGGCATGTAGTTTAGAGTTCCCACCTGAAGCACAGCATTAGCCTTTTGACTGCATGCACTTCAAGAAATGATCACTGCATGCATTGTGAGAAAGCAGATCACTGTACTAATCAAACATTTTTGACTAACCTGTGAGTCTTTAACGACACTTGTCATATCTGGTTGAATGTGGTTGGCTATGCCAAAATCAATTAGCTTCAGAGAGGCATTCACAATCACAAAGTTAGCTGGCTTCAAGTCACTGTGGACAATACCTGGAAACAAATAAAAAAAATGTTTGTTGAACACGCACATCAACGCAAGTTTGCAATCTTTTTCTCTAATACTGTGGAGCTGGCCATGCAAAACCACCATGTTTGTGGATGGTCTGCACTGCCTCCAACATATTCCTCCAGTAGAACTTCCTATCCAGCGAGTTGACAGTTTTGCGGCTGCGTAACCAGGTGTTGAGGTCCAGGCTGCCACACTCCATCAACATGTAGATGTAGCCATCAGTGATCTCACTGCAAACGGGACGAAACACACGGTTGAGTTCTATATGACATTTAGCTGGAGAATACTATGAAGTGTTTCGATAAAATCATCTCCCATTTTCATTGGCCACATAGATGGCGCAAGCAGTGGACACACTCACTAGTCATAGAGCTTGATGATTTGGTCACTGTACTGCTGGAGGTGGTTCAAGTGCTCAATCTCGTTCTTGTAGCTTTCAATTGTTTGGGCATCCGCCTCCTCCAGGTTTACATATTTCACTGCATACAGCTGTTTCTTCTGGTCCAGCACCTGATACACCTGGAATAGCAGTACGTTTTTCATAATCATCAAATTATCAAGGCAAATAAACATAAATAAAGTTACAAGCATGCATAAATACCAGTGTTATTGAACGACTGTATAATTGATTACCTTACTAGATCCACCCCTGCCTATCATCTTCAAAATGAAGAACTGTCTGCCTTTGATTGTGATGGACTCATTGGTGAAGGCACTGACAGACCCCTGAGAACACAAAACGTCATGTCAAAATGTCAAACTATCAACAGATACATAGTCCCACTTCACCTGAACTTCCTCTCTGGACTAGCCTCAACTCACCATCTTAGGGAACAAGATTAAATACTTTGAAAATAAAATCATTTAATTATATAATATCCTGGTGACAAATCAAGAGACATTACAGTTGGATCCTTGGTTACACCATGTCTGCCAACCTGAGTGCAGAACAATCACATAAGGCAAAACGAGGAGAAATATAAATATTCAAGAACACCTAGCATATAAATTTTACTAGTGTTTGAATTTTTTTTTTGCCGTCATAAATGAACCGAGACTCATATTCAAATCATTCACTATATTTGGAATTAAAAAAAAAAAAATCAAATTAAAAGGGAAGAATCACACATACATTAAGAATAACCCCTTTCAGAGCTCATTAGATTGAAATAGTGGAGGGGGGGCAGAGCTGTATGTGCATCATGCCAACTATAGTACAATCCCAGTACTAAAAAGGTTGAGACAGTGTGTGAAATACTAATAAAACAGAAAGCAGTGATTAGTAAATTCTGTTTGACCTGTGGTCAATTAAAATTGGTAAAACACAATATTTGATGTGTTACCTTACGAATGTCACAGTTTTTTGTAAATATCCACCAATCCAAATATGATGCCTGTAACACTGTGGGGGGAAAAACAAGCTGGGACAAGAGCATGTTTACCACTGTGTTTTAACAGGTTTATATTTCCTTTCAACACCATTCAGTAATAATTTGGGGACTGAAGACACAAACTGATCCAGTTTGGAAAGGAGAATCTTTTTGCCATTGTTCAGTTCTGTAAGTCTTTCACTTGTTGTCATAATGTTGAAATAAGCATGAATGTCCATGAAAAAGATGGCGTCTTCAAGGCAACAAGTAGCTCCAAAATTTGTTAATTAATGCTGCCTTCACAGATTAGCAAGCCACCATCTAATCCCACACCACGACAAACCAACATCCATTATTTCCATAAACAAGCTGAAGCTGACCCGTCAGATGACAGTACTAAATCAAATCAAATCTATTTGTATGGCGCTTTTTACAACGGATGTTGTCGCAAAGCAGCTTCACAGAATTCCAGAAAAGACAGAGTTTTAACAAGAAGTGTAAAAAAAACCCAGGTGAGCAAGCCAGGGGCAACAGTGGCAAGGAAAAACTCCCTCACAACTGGGGAAGAAACCTTGGGAGGAACCAGGCTTACTGGGGGGGGGGGGGGGGTCCTCTGGTCAAACTACCTACAAATGATTATACTACTAATATTAGTGTTTCTGGCCACTACTGACATACACTATATTTCCAAAAGTATTCAGTCACCCATCCAAATCATTGAATTCAGGTGTTCCAATGGGTCGCTCTCAGGAGCTCAGCGAATTCCAGCGTGGTACTGTGATAGGATGCCACCTGTGCAACAAGTCCAGTCGTGAAATTTCCTCACTAAATATTCCACAGTCAACTGTCAGTGGTATTATAACAAAGTGGAAGTGGATACTGAGGCACATAGTGCGCAATGGTCGCCAAATTTTTGCAGAGTCAATCGCTACAGACTTCCAAACTTCATGTGGCCTTCAGATTAGCTCAAGAACAGCGTAGAGAGCTTCATGGAGTGGCTGAGCATCCAAGCCTTACATCACCAAGCGCAATGCAAAGCATTGAATACAGTGGTGCAAAGCGACACCACTGGACTGTGGAGACGTGTTCTCTGGAGTGATGAATCACGCTTCACCATCTCGCAATCTGATGGATGAGTCTGGGTTTGGCGGTTACCAGTAGAACAGTAAATGTCTGACTGCACTGGGCCAAGTTTAAAGTTTGGTGGAGGGGAGTGTGGGATTGTTTTTCAGCAGTTGGGCTCGGCCCCTTAGGTCCAGTGAAAGGAACTCAGCACCAAGAGATTTTGGACAATTTCATGCTCCCAACTTTGTGGGAACAGTTTGGGGACAGCCCCTTCCTGTTCCAACGTGACTGCACACCAGTGCACAAAGCAAGGTCCATAAAGACATGGATGAGCGAGTTTGGTGTGGAAGAACTTGACTGGCCTGCACAGAGTCCTGACCTCAACCTGATAGAACACCTTTGGGATGAATTAGAGTGGAGACTGTGAGCCAGGCCTTCTCATCCAACATCAGTTTCTGACCTCACAAATGTGCTTCTGGAAGAATGGTCAAAAAAATCCTATAACACACTCCTAACCCTTGTGCAAAGCCTTCCCAGAAGAGTTTAAGCTGCTATAGCTGCAAAGGATGAGCTGACATCATATTAAACTCTATGGATTAAGAATGGGATCTCACTCAATTTCATATGCGAGTGAAGGCAGACAAGCAAATACTTTTGGAAATATAATGTATGACTTCTTCTGTGCACAGAACAGTTAACTTGCATTTGTGAATGCAGGAAGGTATATTTAAAGAAATTAATGTAGTTGATGAAACAACATATTACATAACTCATCTTTGAACTGTTTGTTCAAATGCAGGTAAAAGTAGATTTATAAATCACTGCTTTCTGTTTATATCAGCATTTTATCTACTGTCCCAACTTTTTGGAATTGGGTTTGTGATAATGCATTACAGGCATAAAACTCCATCATATATACCTATGATTTTTTTATCACATTTTTCCCTCTCTAGTATAGCTGTCTCTGTACAGTCTTTATATTGTTGTGCTTACAATGCATGTTATACCAAAGAGATCAGTGAGAAAACAGAAAAGACCTGAAACGTTCTGAATCTGTGAACTGTGTTAAATATATTTAATCAAAAATAACAATTTAGCCGTATTTGACAGCCAGTTCTTTACCTGTGATGTCTGCTGCACGCAGGAGATCTGAGCCTGTGGAGTGCATGGTAGCTGAGAATGGCCGATTCTCTGAGCCGTAGAGGGAACAGACACAAGGGGTGGTATCTGCTTCACCACAGGTGTAGCGAAACTAGGAATAAAGAATAAGAGCTGTCAAACTAAAAATCCACTTAGACAAAATTCTAGTTTAGATATCTGTAAGGCTGTCTTGTCACCACCTGTTTGGTCTTGTGCCTTTGTAGTTGGGTGTATGAATGCTAAAGGTTGGATTTAACCTCGGTGGCAGTGCTGAAGAGGGAGTTCTCAGTGAGTGAAGCGGTCCTGGAGTGGGAATGTGACCTACAGCAGGCTTTTGTTCCTAAGGAAGTACGTCAAACATTTAACTTGACAACTAATATAAACTTTTTTAAAGTCTTTGACGTTCAATATAATTTCAGCAATTTTATACAACTAGCAGATTTTAAGAAACTAAGTATGGTTAATTAGGACACAAACATAACATTATACAAATTTCCTTAAATATAGCTGAGGAATCACTTTAAAAGAGTCACATGGCTCATACTGTAGAGAACAGAGGTTTTTTAATTGCATCACTACATTTTGATGAATCACCACCTTCGGTCTGATCAAAGTTGAACAAGAAATATAAAAAAGCCAAACTAAAATACAGCCCCTATTCCAAATTCACACCTCTGGAGATGCATATCTGTTGATTCGCGCAGGAATCTTCCAATCTGATGAACTCTCCACAAAATTAGGTTTGGGTTGAACATTATTTGTGGAAACCCTTAGTGGATTCTCTTCTTCCTTTCTTCCTGCATCACTGTGTGTACCTGCTGTATCTGTTGAACAAGAACCAGCAACTGAGGTGAGGCTCTTCCTGTTGATATTTTTATATGGGATTATACTATGTTGATTAAGTGAAGTGACTAACCTGCAATATCCTCTTTATCTTCAGTTGGGAGCAGCTGAGATTTTCCAGACTTCAAATTCTTCATTGCCATCTGGAGATGTTCCACAGGTTTGGCATTTGATGCCAAGGCCTTCTGCAGGATGCAAGTGCTTTTCTTAGTGTTACCTGCATAAACAAAAATGAAAGCAAGGACAGGTTTACCATTGTAAAATGTATTCAAGGATATGCATAACAGTTGCACGAGAACACGTACAAAATTATCCAGACATCCATTCTAATTTGTGAATTACACTCAGGTGTTTTGTACACACACACACAGCTTTTTTAATCTCCACAGAAAAGCACTGTCAATAGGATGAGAATAGAAAGGTCACTATTCTCAGTGCTGAACATTGGCTTGAAGGGTATAAATGCCCCCACCACTGGGCTGTGAAGCAGCAGAACTGTTCTCTCTACAGTGATGGAGCTGCATCCGATACCTCTGGGATGCCTTGCAGTGGCATTTATCAAGAACAACCATCCAGCATCAGTAGCTGACTCATGAAATGTTAAAAAAAAAAGCAGTTATCTAAGCTTTTGATACAGTGTATATGACACGGTGTCTGTACCAAGACACACTACATCAGAAAGGAAATCACCGTCTAGTATATACAAACCTTGTGAGTGCTCAAACTGAGCATGGGCGATATGCACAAACGCAAAAGCTTTGCTATTGGTTCTGGCAATGATGAAATTATCCTCAGCATCATCCGGATCTTCAATGCTACCCAAGAGGGACAAAAAAAAAAAAAAAAACAAACAAAACAAACAATATATTATTTTAAATCTGTGCTGCACCCAAACGGCAAGACACAAGCAAATTAACTCCACTTTACCCTTTCAACTCAGCATATCTGATCAGCATTCGAGCATAGCTTTCAGTTTTGCTATGCCGTGCCAGGGGAAGTTTGGAAAACACTTTAGAATAGCAATCCAGCAGCCTGCATAGAAAAGTGGCATCTGTGCGAGGATCACCAGTCTTCTCCAGGTTTGTGAGATATGTGTAGCAAGCCTCAGGAGAGTTTGAGCTAATTATCTGGTTGATATTGCCAGTGGTGTCTAGGGGGGGAGAAATTCTATCAGTATCACCATAAGAATGCAGTGAGAAGCAATTATTTAAAATGGCAAATACAGATGTTTAACAATAAAATAATATTAGCATTGTGGTACCATCCATTCTAGTGGTATCCTTTCTCTCTGGTCTGTCCAGGAGTGTAGTGGTGGAGTCCACTTCAGCAATGTCCTCCCAGGGACGTGGCTCTGGACTCACCACAGGTGGCTACACAAAATATCTACTATTATATAACTACAAACATTTTCAGCAGATATATGGTGTAATTATAAAAAATAAATAAATTTTTTTCATCACTTTTATAATCAACTACAATTATTTTTCAGCTGTAGTCATTCAAACAATTAACAGAAAATGCTTTGCTCTCATACTTTCAGATTTAGCAAGTTGTAAGAGTCTCCATCTCCAGAACTCTTCTTTGAAGAGGAGAGCGAGAAGACTGAGCAGGTACTTGAGCGATACGTCGGCCTAAGAATAAAACAGTCAGACTTTGGCAGGATAAAATCTGATCATGAGAGAGAAACAGTAACATAGATACAAAATACTCTCACCTAGACAAACTACTGCCATGGCTGGGAGGCTCCTGTTTGTAAATAGCATTCTCATTTTCAGGAATAGACAGGGGGATCATGGGAATCCTTCCAGGCTACAAGGGGAAAGCAAAGCAGTTAGTGTAAAGGCACTCTACCAGTACCACAATACGAATGCTGTGTTTCAAGTTCTGTTTTCCTAAATAAGAAAAAAAAACTTCCATTTTCAACCTTACCATGGCAATTGTTCTTTTGTGTTGTACGCCAGACCTCCAGACAGGCAGATGGTCATCCTGTGGACTGTTCTTCTGATCAGCTCTGTGTTTCCAAAAAAGTAATATTTAAGCTAAACTTAAATATTTCTTACAGCAACGCAACTAAGCAATAAATAAACACTTTCTTCTTACCCTAGAGAGAAATTACTGGAAAGATGAAAATCGCCTGATGTATCGGACTTTCCAAAGCCACTTTCAGACCCTGAACCATTTTTTACAGGTTCGTGTGTATTTTCAAGAGCCAGCACTAACAATAAAACCCAAAACAACATGTCAATAACTACAAAAAAATATTTTAAATAAATAAATGTCCAGATTTACAATGCAATTCATATATAATGCTAATGTATGAGACAAAAAAAAAAAAAAAAAACACATTACTACACAACAAGAAATATTCCAGAAAACAACCTGCTATATTCTCTTTATCTTCTTGGGAAAGGAGCCGATGTCTTCCTAATTTAAGATTCTGCATTGCAGTTTCCAGACTTTCTAATGGTTTAGCACCCATTTCAAAAGCCTTTTGAAGAATCAAAGCGCTTTTCTTCTCATTGCCTGTTGAGAGAACAGACATGAGAGACCGAGATTTTCTGCAAATAACATTTGATGCTAATACATTACACCAATAAAGTGTATTTCTGGATTTAATTCTGTAGATACACAGATACACAAAGGCCGTTTTATTTTATCCATTTAATGCTCTGCTGTTCAAATTGTACTTGCCCTAAAATATGCTCTGCACGGACATCTTTTGCTGTTATTATTCTCCCATAAAAACTAAAAATTAATAAACCTTGTTTTGTCTTTTATGGTAGCACAACTTTCAATAAATCCCCTTATAAATTAACTTTTAATAATCAAAAAAAAATTTGAACCTGGAATTTAATTACAAAATTCCAAACTCTGATATTTATCAAGTATAAGTGTTGCAGCGTAACTGTGTCAGCTTCATAGCAACATTATTTGTCTTCTTACCTTGCAAAAGCTCAAACTGAGCATAAGCAATGTGGACAAAGGCAAAATCCTTGCAGTGGGATCTTGCTATGTCAAAACTATCCTGCGCATCATCAACATCTTGGATACTGTTGAGAGGGGAAGATCGTCATTTCAGGTAGTTCTCAATTAATATAGGTTCCTTTTTTAGTAACATATGACTGAAATGACTGAATTCTGAATAAAAAAAATGACACAGTGACTTACGCTTTCAGCTCTGCAAATCTGACCAGCATCTTTGCATAGCTTACATTCTGGCTGTATCTTCCTAGTGGCATGCTTGAAAAAACTCGGGTGTAGAAATCAATTAATTTAGAAAGAAGACTGGGATCTGTCTGAGGATTGCCTTTCTTCTCCAACTTATTCAAAAACGTATGGCATGTGTCTGGTGAATTTGAACTGATGATCTGGTTAATATTGTCTGTGTCATCTACAAGAAAAGAAATAAATCATTACGCAAAGTAACGTGAACATGTGCTCAAAAATTCTGGACATGTAAACCTTCATAATAATCACCATCGTTGTAGTATCTCTTGATCTTTTCCAGCTTCTGACACAGCATGGCAATCTGCAGCTGGCGGTCAGTGCTCTCCTCCTCATCCATACCTAAAAACACTGATAGTCACTCCACAGAACCACGAACTCGTGCCATATCAATGCAGCTGATGTGCTACTTGTTGGCGTTAGGCTGAGATATTGTTAGATGCGGGTCGACGAACAGACAAAGGACAGGATTGCTATGTACGCTTCGATCACAGGTAAGGAGCCTATGTGCTAAGGCTACCACAGCTGAGGAGCTAGCAAGCTAGCACATCTTTCCTGGAAACACACAGCACAGAGCTACGTAGTTACTACACAAATGAACTACTAATGTCATTCTACTTTGGCAGACCTAACACATTATGTAGCTGCCTCAATTTTCGTAACCTATATAAACATGCGAACAGAACCAGCACCGCTGAACAGCTGCCGTCGAAACGGAGGTTAAATCTCGAACACCGAGCTAGCATTAGCGTTAGCATAGCTGCAGCAGCAACAACAAGAAGCAAACGCCTGGATTTAAAGTATCGTGACTTCCCCAAGACGTTAGACATAACTTACCGCCGCCAGAACCGGAAGGTTTCGCTAAAATGGATGTAATTTGTAGGTTTAACAGTTTGTATTGTGCTATAATCCGTGACGGGTGGACCGGACTGAACTCTGTTGTGTCCAACGGAACTTTCAAAATTTCCACCAAACACAAACGTCGCGCTGCCATTGGTCAGTTTGGGGCCCCGCCCCGTTTCACTCTCCTCTGAACAAACGCCCTCTAGCGGCCTCAGAAGGGAAGGTTTTAATAACCCACAGTGAGGGCGCAGAAACCGTGCGAACGCGTCCCGGGAAAACGCCACAGCGTGCATATGTTGATAACGACACTAATCTATTAAAATAACGTTTTAATCACAGACGTGGACGACGTAGTTCTCCTCTTTGGCTTTCATTATAAGCGCAATTATGCTTAGCGCAGAGCCGCGCCCTGGTGTTTTACTGCCGCTTGTGTACTTCCTCTGTATGGCTAGGATGGGCTACCGGTGACCGCGGTCCTGCTTCTGGATGAGCACTGCTCAGCGCGATATGTTCTTGTTTAATATATGCCTATAATAATAATAATAATAATAATAATCTTACCTTTATTTTAAGCAAGCATAGGTAAAACACTTTGAAGAACCAGTGATGGCCGAATGTTGAATCTTTTTTCTAAACGTATTCCGTTATAATATGTAAATATATTCAGAATACGTTTAGAACACAGATGAGACAGACGGGAAAACTCTGCTGTCATTTTTACTTCATTCACACTGTTCCTTGCTGTTACTGGTTGGGTTTTCTTCGTGTAATTCTTCTGTTAATATGTTTCACTGAAAATTTGCTTATCATTTACATTCATTTCTGAAATCCACACCTGCTTCAGTCCACTGCTGCTGCCCGAGCAGGAGTCCGGTACAACACCAATGCTAGACTTATCATTCGCAAACATGTCCACTGCAGAGGACGCTACGAGTTTGATCATTCCTCATCGTTTATTAACACTGAGATTAATAACTGATCCCATTGATTTATCAGTCTGCTCAGGCTTTAGCAGAGCTCAGTAACACTGAGACTAATAACTGATCACATTGATTTATCAGTCTACTCAGGCTTTAGCAGAGCTCAGTAACACAGATTAATAACTGATCCCGTTGATTTATCTGTCTGCTCAGGCTTTAGCAGAGCTCAGTAACACTGAGATTAATAACTGATCACGTTGATTTATCAGTCTGCTCAGGCTTTAGCAGAGCTCAGTAACACTGAGACTAATAACTGATCACATTGATTTATCAGTCTACTCAGGCTTTAGCAGAGCTCAGTAACACTGAGACTAATAACTGATCACATTGATTTATCAGTCTACTCAGGCTTTAGCAGAGCTCAGTAACACAGATTAATAACTGATCACATTGATTTATCAGTCTACTCAGGCTTTAGCAGAGCTCAGTAACACTGAGATTAATAACTGATCCCATTGATTTATCAGTCTGCTCAGGCTTTAGCAGAGCTCAGTAACACAGATTAATAACTGATCCCATTGATTTATCAGTCTGCTCAGGCTTTAGCAGAGCTCAGTAACACAGATTAATAACTGATCCCATTGATTTATCAGTCTGCTCAGGCTTTAGCAGAGCTCAGTAACACTGAGACTAATAACTGATCACATTGATTTATCAGTCTACTCAGGCTTTAGCAGAGCTCAGTAACACAGATTAATAACTGATCACATTGATTTATCAGTCTACTCAGGCTTTAGCAGAGCTCAGTAACACTGAGATTAATAACTGATCACACTGATTTATCAGTCTACTCAGGCTTTAGCAGAGCTCAGTAACACAGATTAATAACTGATCCCATTGATTTATCAGTCTGCTCAGGCTTTAGCAGAGCTCAGTAACACAGATTAATAACTGATCACATTGATTTATCAGTCCACTCAGGCTTTAGCAGAGCTCAGTAACACAGATTAATAACTGATCCCATTGATTTATCAGTCTGCTCAGGCTTTAGCAGAGCTCAGTAACACAGATTAATAACTGATCCCATTGATTTATCAGTCTGCTCAGGCTTTAGCAGAGCTCAGTAACACAGATTAATAACTGATCCCATTGATTTATCAGTCTGCTCAGGCTTTAGCAGAGCTCAGTAACACAGATTAATAACTGATCCCGTTGATTTATCAGTCTGCTCAGGCTTTAGCAGAGCTCAGTAACACTGAGATTAATAACTGATCACACTGATTTATCTGTCTGCTCAGGCTTTAGCAGAGCTCAGTAACACTGAGATTAATAACTGATCCCATTGATTTATCAGTCTACTCAGGCTTTAGCAGAGCTAAGTAACACTGAGATTAATAACTGATCATCACATTGATTTATCAGTCTGCTCAGGCTTTAGCAGAGCTCAGTAACACTGAGACTAATAACTGATCACATTGATTTATCAGTCTACTCAGGCTTTAGCAGAGCTCAGTAACACTGAGATTAATAACTGATCCCGTTGATTTATCAGTCTGCTCAGGCTTTAGCAGAGCTCAGTAACACAGATTAATAACTGATCCCATTGATTTATCTGTCTGCTCAGGCTTTAGCAGAGCTCAGTAACACTGAGATTAATAACTGATCCCGTTGATTTATCAGTCTGCTCAGGCTTTAGCAGAGCTCAGTAACACTGAGATTAATAACTGATCACACTGATTTATCTGTCTGCTCAGGCTTTAGCAGAGCTCAGTAACGCTGAGATTAATAACTGATCCCGTTGATTTATCAGTCTGCTCAGGCTTTAGCAGAGCTCAGTAACACTGAGATTAATAACTGATCACACTGATTTATCTGTCTGCTCAGGCTTTAGCAGAGCTCAGTAACACTGAGATTAATAACTGATCACGTTGATTTATCAGTCTGCTCAGGCTTTAGCAGAGCTCAGTAACACTGAGATTAATAACTGATCCCATTGATTTATCAGTCTGCTCAGGCTTTAGCAGAGCTCAGTAACGCTGAGATTAATAACTGATCACACTGATTTATCAGTCTGCTCAGGCTTTAGCAGAGTTCAGTAACACTGAGATTAATAACTGATCCCATTGATTTATCAGTCTGCTCAGGCTTTAGCAGAGCTCAGTAACGCTGAGATTAATAACTGATCACACTGATTTATCAGTCTGCTCAGGCTTTAGCAGAGCTCAGTAACACAGATTAATAACTGATCACACTGATTTATCTGTCTGCTCAGGCTTTAGCAGAGCTCAGTAACGCTGAGATTAATAACTGATCCCATTGATTTATCAGTCTACTCAGGCTTTAGCAGAGCTCAGTAACACTGAGATTAATAACTGATCCCATTGATTTATCAGTCTGCTCAGGCTTTAGCAGAGCTCAGTAACGCTGAGATTAATAACTGATCCCATTGATTTATCAGTCTACTCAGGCTTTAGCAGAGCTCAGTAACACTGAGATTAATAACTGATCCCATTGATTTATCAGTCTGCTCAGGCTTTAGCAGAGCTCAGTAACGCTGAGATTAATAACTGATCACACTGATTTATCTGTCTGCTCAGGCTTTAGCAGAGCTCAGTAACGCTGAGATTAATAACTGATCCCATTGATTTATCAGTCTACTCAGGCTTTAGCAGAGCTAAGTAACACTGAGATTAATAACTGATCATCACATTGATTTATCAGTCTGCTCAGGCTTTAGCAGAGCTCAGTAACGCTGAGATTAATAACTGATCCCATTGATTTATCAGTCTACTCAGGCTTTAGCAGAGCTCAGTAACACTGAGATTAATAACTGATCACACTGATTTATCTGTCTGCTCAGGCTTTAGCAGAGCTCAGTAACGCTGAGATTAATAACTGATCCCGTTGATTTATCAGTCTGCTCAGGCTTTAGCAGAGCTCAGTAACGCTGAGATTAATAACTGATCCCGTTGATTTATCAGTCTGCTCAGGCTTTAGCAGAGCTCAGTAACGCTGAGATTAATAACTGATCCCGTTGATTTATCAGTCCGCTCAGGCTTTAGCAGAGCTCAGTAACGCTGAGATTAATAACTGATCCCATTGATTTATCAGTCCGCTCAGGCTTTAGCAGAGCTCAGTAACACTGAGATTAATAACTGATCCCATTGATTTATCAGTCTACTCAGGCTTTAGCAGAGCTCAGTAACACTGAGATTAATAACTGATCCCATTGATTTATCAGTCCGCTCAGGCTTTAGCAGAGCTCAGTAACACTGAGATTAATAACTGATCCCATTGATTTATCAGTCCGCTCAGGCTTTAGCAGAGCTCAGTAACACTGAGATTAATAACTGATCCCATTGATTTATCAGTCTACTCAGGCTTTATCAGAGCTCAGTAACGCTGAGATTAATAACTGATCCCATTGATTTATCAGTCCGCTCAGGCTTTAGCAGAGCTCAGTAACACTGAGATTAATAACTGATCCCATTGATTTATCAGTCTACTCAGGCTTTAGCAGAGCTCAGTAACACTGAGATTAATAACTGATCCCATTGATTTATCAGTCTACTCAGGCTTTAGCAGAGCTCAGTAACACTGAGATTAATAACTGATCCCATTGATTTATCAGTCTACTCAGGCTTTAGCAGAGCTCAGTATTTGCAAAGAAGCCATTGAGCTAGACTTCATATAATGAGCATATTTGCTGTATGTTTTGTGCTGATTTAAAAATTGTTAATAAACAAGCATTGATGGCATTTCAAACTCAAAACATTATGATTCTGTCGCTTATCTTACCATTCCAGTGTTAATGTTACCCATTTGGCTTAGTTTCAGGCAGTGTATATTATTTTGCTTCTTCTAATACTTAATGTCTTCCAACTTTTTCGAGCAGCTTTTCCCAATTAACTATTCGCATGCTTAAAAGGTTCTTTACATCATGAATGTTTTCTTCTGATTGAAGGGGAATGTGTTGTATATCATTCTATAAAGAATCTTTAGAAAAAGTTTCTATTTTTACAAGCTTGACATCGTGTTTGTTTATCTAACCAATCAGTCTTTCTTAAAAATACTTGAAACAACATGCAGAAGTAAAAAAAACAAAACTACAATGTAGGTACAGTGTAGGTTTTATGGCAACCAGATTAATTTTCATAAAATAATATCTTAACATTTCTAAACAATCACCTTTCTGACTGCAGCATAGATTACATAATAAATAACAAAAAAGATGCAAGGGCATGTATATGAACAGAAACAAGCACAAACAGAGTCAATCACAAAAACACGACATTTAAGAAAGGCTAAGCAAGGCATTGAAGAACCTTTGAATCACACTTGCATCTAAGGAGCAGTTCTTATTCTGTGCACACGCTAGTGTTTTGTAATATACCATGTGAGTATAAGGCAATATATACACATACAGGACGCAGAACAGTATGATAACATTTCTGGTTTATTACTCAGGACAATGACCTCGAGTAGAAAATAGACATGACTAAAACTGTTATTGAGCTTTGAAATCTATATTAAAGAGTTGCAAGTCAGCAGTAAGCAAAAAAAAAAGGAGCAAATGTACAGGAGAAAAGACCGCACAAACTGTGAAATGTGAGATAATAAGCATTGTTCATCTTATTCAATGGGCTGGCCTTGTTTGGGTGCTTCCAGTTTCCGTAGGGTTTCATCCCACTGGGTAAACTGCTTTGATAAAAGAAACATCTGGGCATGCGTTAAGGAATGATGTCTGACTTTATATCTCAGTTATTCAGTGCCACAGTTACAAATGGCTGTGATCACATGAGTAGCATGTGTGCACTGTTAGAGGGGATGATAAAGAACAAAGCTCTTTTTCAAATCTATAACACTTACTGTTAACAATCTCAACATTATCAAAGACAGTTTTGTGCAACCAAGGATACCATTTTGTTGTACTCTTCAAACAGCCTTCTCACTTCTGCAGATAACTCCTCATTTTGGTTCTGTAAAGTATAAGCAGGATAATGAAACACTTTCTACCCCATTCACAGAAATATCAGATCACATGTGATATGTCAGGCTATATGAGTGTCTATACATTTTAAATGTGCATTGAGTTCACGATTATTACTCAGCATAGCCATAAAAATGTGTTGTGGTCAGATATTTCATGTCAAGAATGTAAACAAACTTGTGTCTTACCTGCTGCTCGATGTGAATTTGAGACAGTCGTTGCACTTTGGTAGTGAGTTCTGGAACAGCTGTGTTAGATAAGTGGGGCAAAAATTAAACTTCACACAGAAACCATTAGACATTGTGTATATTTGTGAAGCTATCTTTGTTCCCACTGTTTCCATACAAATACTATTGCTAGACCTTTAATGATGAATAATGAAAACATGCAAAGTACAAGCCAAACAGTTGTAGCTCCTGGACAACATCTGATCCATCACAGTAAACACACTGGAATATTTGTTATTGAAAATCTTATTTCATTACAGTGCTGTCAAAAAGTATTTGCCTCTTACCCAATTTATTTTATTTTTGCTAATTTGTCACATAGGATAAATATAACACAAACACAAAATGCAGCTTTAAAACGATCATTCCATTTACTAAAGACAAATAGGTTTTGAATAAATCTATCACCCATATGAAAAAGTAATTGCCCCACCAAAACCTAATAACAGTTTGTGCCACACTGGGCAATAACAACTACAATCAAACAATTGAGATATCTTTCGATGAGTCTCTTATACTACTGTGGAGGAATTCTGCCCCACTCTTCTTTGCAGAATTGTTTCATCTGGTTACATTGGAGATTCTCAACCATGAACTGACAGTTTATGGTCTTGCCACAGCATCTCAATAGGATTCAAGTCAGGACTTTGACTCATCCACTCCAAAACCTCAATTTTGTGTTGTTTGATCCATTCAGAGGTGAGTGAGTCATCAATGCGCTTTTGATGAAATTTTGGTAGGCCAGCCACTCCTGGGAAGGTTCACCACTGTTACAAGTTTTCTCCATTTGTGTATAATGGCTCTTACTGTGATTTGCTGCAGTTGCAGCCTTAGCAATGGCTCTGTATCCCTTTCCAGACTAGCAAATTTCAAAGCCTGTGTTTCGCATCTGTATTTGAATTTCTTTAGAACATGGATTTATATGTTCTGCTTTTTTGAGATCTACTACCTGCTTCACTTTACAAGACAGGTTCTATTTAAGTGAGGTTTAGATTAAACAGGTCTGGCAGTAATAATGCCTGGGTGTGGCTGGTGAAATTGAACCCTATAATGAACTGAATTTGGTTTACTGGTTGATTTAGTCACAGGGCCAGGTAGGGCTTTTTCAGTATTTTTCATTCAATAAATGAAATGATCATTTAAAAACTGCATGTACTTGGGTTATCTCTGCCTATGTTAAGTAGTTTGTTGATTTTTAAACATTCAAGTGTAACAAATATGCAAAAACAGAAGAAACTGCAAATACTTTCACAGCAATGTTTTTTTATGTTTAAAGATGTGAATGTTTAAATGGCTTAAACATTATTTGGATGACATTACTCCACCTCCTCAGAAAAGCTAATGTCATTTTAACTGCATTTCTCAGTGATTTTATTCTCACTTAAGGGCCACATCTGTCACTTGTATGGACTGTGCATTCTGGTGTCGCGATTAATATTGTGATTCATTGACTCAATTATATTCTATAAATTAAGCTCCAGGCATTTTCCCCACCAAGAACATTCATTTTTCTTTACACTCAAGACTTAAATGCAATGTAGTGTGCCAGAACAGCAGTTAACAAGCCCTGCATTATTACCCCCCCCCACTCAAAACTTAAGAAAACTGTGAATAACATTGTATAATTAAAACAGTAGCTCTTGCAATTAAAAAAATATACTCTTTCAAATTGCAATTTCAATGTAATACTTTTACCTTCCTTAAAACGAGCAGTAAAAATAAACCCACATTATATTTATGTTGTGTCTGTCAATTCCCAAGTTAAGGACAATGCTAATGACACTGTGCATTCAATTAGGACAACTAGGAAGATGGTTAGGATAAATGGAATCTCCTTGCATTTCTGGTCATAAACACTACAGACGTCCTGTGGGAAATTGGCATTACCCCACCTCCCTATGGAAAAACAAACATGTCTAAATAGTACTTCATTCTCCTAATATGTGCAAAGTAAACAAACAAATTCATTTTAGATTATTTTTATACCTTTTTTGATAATCTCCCAAGTTTATACCATGTCACAACGTATGTTTAATCACCAGTTAACAGATGTATACACCAGCAGGTACGCTGCGACTACAGTTAGTAAAGCTCATCTTACCTTTAATGTGATTACTGTCCAGCAGAGGCTGCAGGTTGTTCACCTGCTCGAGCAAGGCAGCCTGGGAGCGCAGGAAGTCCTCCTCTGTAGAATTAGAAAAAAGACAGTGTGACTATGGAGCTTTAAGTCACAGCTGATAATTCTGCTTTAGAACCACCAGTCAACATAGGCACATTAAAATTACAAATATTTAAAACAATATGCAGAATTCTCCATCTGTATTGCAAAATTATAACCAATGTTTTGTCAATTACTAAGTTTGTTAAGAAATATCTATAAAAGAACAGCACACAATCAGGATGAAGACACTGAACCAGAATCATATTGCTAAAAGTACACACAGAAATAGAAATTGAACAGCAAAGACTTGCCGGAGGAACTGCAGCTGGTAACAAAAAAAAAAAACAAAAAAAAACAAAAAAAAAAACTAAAAGTGCATCATCACTATCTGGTTTTACACTAGAACTATGAACCCCAAAATATGCAGCTTTCGTGCAAGGAAAAAAAAAAAACAACCCACACAAGACCTGACTATAAACTGATAAAATGTACATGTACACACATAGACAACATTTACACCATTTACTATAACATGCACCAGACTCGCTGGGCCCTGTGTCACTATTCACTAAGCCAATGCTGAACGAAAATACCAAGACATTTAGGAGAAATCATTAACGAGTAGTGAGCTGTTTGGCGCCGGTTCTGTGATTCCAATCAAATCCTTTTATAGAAGTGAGAGACAGATCACTGACCTGCTAATATAAACTCAAGTTTCATGGCATCGGGCACAGCAATATAATCCGTGAACTGTGGATCGAGATACTTCAGCAAGTCTTCAACTGGTGAGGTAAAAAGGGGGTACAGACAGATGTTATCATGATGCAGATGAGATTCAAGAGGACAACCTATGACAAAAACTGTTTATCCTCACTTTTCTTGTGAAGAATCTTGACTCGTTCCCTCTTGTTTGCTGTGTTTGCAAGGGCAGTGTTTATCCTCACCAGAGACTCAGCACACTGAAAGAGGGCAAAATATATCTGTAATCGGGACTAATGTGTCTAGCACAGCCTACCGCTCCATCTAATCCAGGGATGTCCAATCCTGATCTACCACCCTACACAGTTTAGCTCCAACTCTATTCAAACATATCTAATCCAGGTAATTAAGGCCTTCAGAGCCCTCTGAATATTAAAACTAAGTGTGCTGGATCTGAGCTCTCCATGGTGGTAACTTTAGACCTCCAAGACCAGGATTGGGCACCACTAGTCTGTCCAGTTCAGCTGAAAAGCAGTTTGCAAATTATTTGAGGCTACCAGGTTAAATACATTAACCCCACAGTTCCTAAAGTTAATCATTATATTTATAAGCAACATATTTGTCTACTTGCCTATCGTTAGCTAACTAACTTGTTCTCTGCGGGTTAGATTACAGAAATAATGCCACACCCATAACAACGATCTTCTAAGCTCCTAGCACTGGATGGCTAGCAGAAGAATCAGGGCGTTAGCTAGCTAGGTTAGCAAGCTAAATAACTGCATAAAATACATTAAAAATAAAAACCGTCACCATTGACTGAAAAGGAACTACCCACACTTCAGAAAAAGCAAGGTGCTCACAGTGTATCTTTACTAAAGGGCCGCTGCAGCGGCTCTGTTGTGGTCTTCTGGCTGGCTATGCGGGGCTAATGTAGCTAACAGCTAGCTAAATTACATCAAGCTAACTAACACCGATAACAAATTATCCATTACACATTTTCACTTTCACTGGGTTCATCCAACATTACCTTAACTGGTCTGTTATTCTTCCCAAGTTCACCGCAAACCCGCTTTTCCAGCGCTTGAAGCCGCGCGTCCAAATCCTCGACACTGCTCCGCTCCATCTCGCCTTCTGCAGCTCTCAGACTCGGAAGTGACGTTTGCTGTATTCCTCCTTTTCTCTCGTCCGTGCGGCTCTCAGCTCTGCTGTGGAGCCCGTTAGTCTCATGGTGGCGCGGGCTCTCTGTCCCCGACTGTTTACGGAGAATTCCGCCCTTTCCCCAACATGTCCACATAGCTCAGCCGGTGAGGTGTATATGAAGCCGTTCAGGGCGGTCTGAGGTGAAATGGTTCATTGTAGAGAAACTTACGGTCTGGTTTGTTTACAGTGGTGTTTATATACCATTCAAAAGACCTGTCGACTTACATGTGCTCTGCTTTTTATATGTCATAGCTTTCATATGTAATGCTGATGGTAAAACAGCACCGAGCCGCTACAGTGGCACTGTGATTATTTTTAAATAAGGTGTGGTCACAAATTACTAGGCCTATAATGAGGTTACGAATTAAGCTTCTCATAACTGATGGCCTAAGTATAGTCATTTGTGACCTCGTTGTAGTAATTTGTGGCCTCAATATAGTAACTCGTGGCCTCGATATTTTAATTTGTGGCCACAACTTATTCTAGAAATAATCATCATGCCACCTTAGAGGCCCTGTAACAGTGTTAAACTCACCATGAACGAACATTTGTCAGTATGTTTTATGATAACATCTTATCTCAAGATCATCATAAAACATTGTCTCTGACAGCGTATTCAAAACCATGTTATAAGCTTGTCATGGTCATTAAGCGCTTTGGACGTCTGGTGCTATCACTACTGCTGTGAACAGTTCTGACTTGGTAACTTGTTTACAACATAAAGATTCAATTATACATATGATTTAAAGAATCGGCGGAATTCCCCTTTACATTGTCAAAGTTGCAAGGCATCTCTATTTACGTCTAAAATATTACTGATGATCCACAACACATTTACTTCATGTGTGAAACAAGTAATGAGAGGTGAACAAGCTATTCCAGCTCACTCATCTTTAGCCCAAGTCTGCCTGATATTAGCAAAGATGGGCACAAATGCATAAATGTGTACAATATCCTGACACAAAATACACTAAATCTAACTATGAAAAAGCTACAAAATATCAGAATCAAAACTGTATCAAAACACAGTGTTTGTACTTTGGAAAACTAATAAATATATCACTGTGGAGTATGTGATCTCTTTACTAACATCCACAGTCATCTGTTCAGTAATGCTGGTGAAGCTCATTTCTTATACAACAGGGGCAACAAAGAAAGTGGATGCATTAGTCAGCGTATTCAATAAGAGTGAAGTGTCACTACATTGTTTTATTTGCTGAAATGTAAGGACAAATAACAATTTTTTCTCCAAACGAGGTGTACACTGTTGGCTCCTGCTCTGAAAAACACTAGAATGACATCTACAAAAGAAAGCAATGCTTCGTATTTCAAATATTTGTGTGACAATTTGCCCATCCCTGCATATCATCATCATCACTCAATCCTGATCCTGTTGTCTTTGCACACTTTAGTGTTTTCCTGATCCGACACGCATAATCCAACTCACAGCTCGTTGCCCAGCCCTGTATGAGTTAGAGCAGGGAGACACTGAAGTGTGCAGGTGGACTGCAGGAGCAGGGTTAGACTGGAAGGGGGATTGCAGCGCGAGAGCAGAGAATGGAGATTACCCTGATGGGAAAAAAAAACAGTTCACGCCTCCTGCCATCTGCACTAACAGAGAGGGATTAGAAAGTCCATCCGGTCTCTTTGTTAACCTGCACCTCACCTCATCTGCTGCCGGACTGATCTATGTGCTACCAGGTCTGTTTCTTGCTATAAGCACTAAAAGCAACTGAGGAACACAGCCCTGAGCATGAGAGCCTTGTGGGAATGTAGCTTTTATTTTACATGAATCTCCCCTGATATTAGCAGAGAAGCTATCTCACAAAAATACTGTTAAAGCCCTTTTCCATGTTTTAATAATTTATCTTATTTGTATTGATTTCATTGTATGTATTTAATTTATATGTGTGGCCTATTTAGTAGTATAAAGATTCTATTCCCCTTTTTTAATAGATCGTTTCATTAAGGTTACATTTGATGTTTTCCATACTAATATGAATGAATTGATGAATGATTCATTTCTTTCCATTCTTTCATACATCATAACATGATTGGGTTTGATTTGAAGCCCTCAAATAAGATGTCACTCTTATTTGGAATAGAAAGAGTAGGACAACATTGTGTGAAATATTCTCCTCAGGTATCTCATTTTTCATCAAGCCTGTTTTCTGTCTCTCCTCTCAATTTCTCCACATCTGGGTTCTGTTGCCTGATCTATAATAAACATTTTCTAAAACATTATGTACATGTATTTAACAAATCATTGTGTGTGCTCCTTCTCTCTGTAATGTTTGTACAGACTGATATGAAATGTGAACTACACAAGAGTAAAAATAAGCTAGGCTTGGTTATCTCGTATTTCAAACAACTATTATTAGTCCACTACTCACATGTTTTTTTTGTTTCACTGTAAATCACTTCATGTAGTTTGATCGGAGATTGGTGACTCAGTATAGGTGAAAATGGAAGTAAGGATGGGTGGACTGATATCCTTTTTATAAAAGATTACATGCCACTGATGCTGGAAAATTGAAAAAAGTATCGTAGCAAATAAATCCATCCATTTTCTAAGCCGCTTCTCCCTCAGGGTCACGGTGGGGGGGGATTGGGGGGGGTGCTGGAGCCTATCCAGCAATCATCAAGCAGAAGGCAGGATACACCCTGGACAGGTCACCAGTCCATCGCAGGGCACATAAATAATTAAGATAAAAACTACTTTTTTTGTTCTCTCTCTCTCTCTCTCTCTCTCTCTCTCTCTCTCTCTCTCACACACACACACATATACACACAAACTGTCACTAACAGATATAATTTTTGATGTCACTTTTACTGGTTTTGCTGTAGTAAAAAAAAAACATTTTTAGGTTCACAAGTAGACTTTTAAAGGAAAAGCCAAATCATGGAAAAACAATTTTCCCTGCCTGTCGGAAGCATTATGTAGGTAAACACTGGTAAAGTTCAAAACATTCAAAACGTTCAAAACATATTGTTCACTCCTGAGTCCATACAGTCAATGTACGGACAGTAAGCTACAAAACCGCCTGTGTTTCAAATGAATTGTTTCTGTTATGTCAGGAGAACATACTTATTAACATACACCTCTTCAGCCTACAGCAGTTTAGCTCCGCCCATTCAAGCGTGGCGTGCGACCGAATGCAGGGCAGCCAATGAGAACAGAGCTCATTTACATATACTAGTGCGATCAATTATCAGGGATGAAGAGAGGTTGGAAATCTGCCATATAAAAATGAACTATGACCATTTTTGATACATAAAGTCACACAAACGTTATTAGTAGAATAACGAAAAGACAAAAGGAGGATGTGCGGCCTTTAAAAGCGAGGATACCGATACAGGATCGAAGGTAATTTCATCGGCATCGCCCGCCACTGACTGAGAACCGGGCAGGAGCAGCTCCGCTCTCGCGTCCGTGTTCGGGTCCAGCTGATCCTGGATCAGCGCTGTGCGCACATTCCACTGCGCATGCGCCGGTCTGCACTGCCCGTTTTTCCCCCCCAAACGGGAGAACCGCAGCCACAAGCGCGCTCATGTCGATAACCATTAGGATGCTCTGCTCGTGTACATAGGCTGCGTTTGGGCTAATTCTCTCAGAGATCCGGATTTACACGAGAACCTGTTTATTTGGAGCGCTTCCTTTTTCCAGCGTCCTCGGAATATCTGTATGCTGTGACCTTGCACTGAATGTCCTTACAAACGGATCTTAATCCCAGAACGGTAAGGGTGAAATTAAGATCTGCCGATCGCCCGTCGTGACAGTGATCGACTGTTGATTATTAATTCCAGGTCGTGTTGTAATCCGGGGCACTAGCTGCAGATGGCCGCTGTGCAGGTGCATCGACCACGCTGACCGGACTGCACCGGCTGCAGAGATAGATTTAGTCTGTAAGGTTATCAGTTCATGGCTTTCACAATCTGTCGCGCACTATCACGCCGCCTTCCGTCTTTAATCTCGTCTTCAGGGGGCCAGTCAGTGCTTACCAGGCCTGCACTGCCCGCTTTTCTGCAGTTTGAGCTTGTGCAGCTCCTGCTCTGCGCTGTGTGGTGCTGCTGCTGGCAGGCTTACTCAGGCTGTGTGGAGGAGGAGGAGGCCTGTTCTCTTCACTGGGAGTGGGATAGATATCCTTGCCGCTGTACTGGCAAACCACCTGAGTTTCACTGCATGGAGAAGGCTGAAATGAGGTTAAAGCAGAACCTCACGCGTACCCGGATTACAAAATGGCTTCAGCTGTTGCCTGATTGTCTTTACAGCTCTGTCCGTGTGGGTATGTGCTGACACATGCTGCCCACTGCCTTTGTGCATATAGGCCCCGTTAGACGCCCCCCTCCCCAACTCACTATTTCGGACGGTTTCTGACTCTGGGCGTCAATTAATGATGGGCGTTATGACGACATGTTATTGTTATGATGACAAATGACGTCACGATACATCGTTCTAAACGCATCATGGATAATCACCACTTCTAGAACAACAGCGGCGTTACAAAGAGGGCGAAAGTGTACTGATGTATTTTGGCCAGGCTGCCCACCCTCAGTGACATTAAAGGAGCAAGGCATGACATTGCAATACACAGTGTTTTCTCTTCTTGATGAGGTTGTGGTTTTGGCTATCACCAGCCAGTTAATGAAAATAAGGAGACAGAAATCGGTGGTACCCTACACTCTTTAAAATGGTCCTAAACCAGGTTTAGGGAGCGAAAGCATAGAAAAAGGTACTTGGGGTCGCTGCCCCACCCCTCTCCCACCCAAACAAAGTGTTCAGTGAATGAGAGGTTCTTAGTTTTATGGCATTACTCTGAAGGACCCATTTTCAGCACATTGTTTCCAAAGAATGTGGTCTCAAGTTGATTTTAGCTATGAGGTGCGTATAGTGTGCATATTTCTGGTACAGCGGTTTGGAGGTTTGGAGAACCTATTAGTGCGGGATAAAAGCGTTTCTGTCGTAGACTTACTATGAAATGATTGTACCTAACAGCATGAGTTTGGGTAGGCAACTTGAAGAAAATAGCTGTGCCCGTATCCACATTGTTTAAGGAAAAAAGTCCACGTTTCAGGTTTGTGTTTTATTTGAACTTGTACTTTTTATTCACTCTGATTTAAGGACTATTAGGACCTGAACTGCAAAGATGGATATTGTAACACATCTCATCAACGACACTATTGAGTTCTACAAATGGGGCCTTACCATTGCAGGTAATTCCAGTTCCATCACTTTGTTTCTTGAACCATGGGTTTTGCTTTCAGTTAACGAATACCATGAAGGACATCTGCAGCAAGTAATCAACCTCAACCTCAACATGCCACAATTACACACAGTGACTTTATTCTCCAAATATACATTTTGATACCTCATCCTTCACACATTGCGTTAAATTGTCAGCTGTGGCTGCAAGTCAGTCACTCTTTACAGTTCTCGGTTTCTTATTGCTTGCTTGCTTTAGACACTCTTCAAGGTACACTTCATCCTTTTCTTATGTACACTAATGTAGTGATTGGACAATGGCGCAATTTTTGCTGTTTTAACTCTGTTCTCGAAACATTGGATTTGAAATGAAACAGTGACTAAACAGCGCGTTTAATGTGCAAAATGACAGCTTCATTATATTGTCTCTATTGTATACTCTCTTTTTCATACCCTTATCTCTGCATCATTAGTTGATGCACCAGAGCTAACAGAACATTCTAGATGTGGCATCTGGGGTTTATTACTGCCTCCCAGGCTGAGGATCTGAAAAGTGTGAATGCCAGTGAGGCAGGCTGTCATGGGACCGAAAAATAAATCTTGCTGTAAGATACAGCAAGAACTTTAGTCGTCTCCCAAGGATACTTTAAATATTGAACAAGACACTACTGAATCTTTTTTCAAGGACAATAAAGGAACTACTAATTGCAGACAATTATTGTTTCTGTGGCAACAAAACCCTTTATCTCCAAAAAGCCAACTTTACAGGAGAAGGAAAAAAATTTCTTTACTTTGAATGGAAATTAATGGAACAAGTTGTTTTTCCAAGTATTTTTTTGACCATTTCTCTATGTTTACACAGCAGGTAAAAGTGGCCCAAATCTGGTTTTCTCACCAAATCTGATTTTTTTGTTTGCCTGTTCACACTATCTTTAAATGTGATCTGCATGTGACATCAGTCAGAACAGATCAGCTCCTAAACCGACCCGCATGCGCAAACGTGTCCAGGGCTAAGCAGTCATGACGGCCAGCGAACACTAGTGTTTCCTGGTTTCGTCTTCGCCAGCATTACAGGAGCGATTATGAAGTTCCAGTGTTTGACAGCTGAGCTCATCACCCACAGTGTGTTCAAGTTCGCCGTAAAAAGGGCGCAGTGTTCGGCCATGGTCACTTTTTTGGCTCAGATCCTCCGGCCGCTTCGTTCGAAACCTCTTCCAACACGGAGTGGCTGCGATGAGTCTCTAATGTGTTGGTACAGAAACATCAGCCTAAATGTTTATGAGTCTGAGCAGCGGGAAATGATGACAAATGTCGAGTTGGACTGACATAAAAGTCGCATGAATTCAAATCTGGCTGTTCAGACTGAGTCACGTTGCCGCAGATCGGATACGGATCGGATTTCAGTACCACATACGAAAGCGTCTTAAATCGGAATTGAAAATGTCCGATTCAGTGCGTTTCTTGCTGTTCACACTGACACACAGATGACACATCTATGTCACATATGAGGAAAAAGATCTGATTTTTTTTACCTGCTGTGTAAATGTAGTCATCAGGAAAGGGCAGCTGGTGTGTTCAGTGGCAAAAATTGAGATACAAAGTTTTGTCTTACAGTGAAAATATGTAGGTACAGACATGAAAGAGAAGAAAACAGTATGATCTCGGAAGGTTTGTAAAGTCCTGTGCCAGAGAAATAGAAAGAGCACAAAAAGAAAGAAAAATAACTTCATGATCCAAAGTGCACCAAGTGAAACATTGTGAGTTCCAAGCTTGCGTCTTGATCAATGATGTGATTACAAACAGCAGCAGCAAGATTAATTTAAAGTGTACACAAGCAACATACCTACTCAGGTTGATCACAGCTGACATTCTGTAGTTTCAGAAATGGATTTCAGAAGCGGTTTGCTGCCACACAGAGCCTAAGCAATAAAAATGTTACTGTCCAATCACTTACAGGCTAGACTATATCTTGAATAAGAACTGTGATGCTGTTCACCATAAGTTACATTTCTGGAAAACTGAGAAAGCACGACAAGTACTGGCTTATCATTAATCTCCATTACACGGGACGTAATAACACCACCCAATCAGTGGTAGCTCTGTAATCTAATACTCTATGTTTTAAGCATAGATCTCCCAGCTTAGCAGCAAACTGTTGCTTGTTGTCTACTTGCTTTTAGACAAACGTGTGGAGAAATGGCCACTGATGGACTCTCCTCTACCCACGCTGGCCATCAGCTCCTCCTACCTGCTTTTCCTCTGGCTGGGGCCAAAGTTCATGCGGAACAGGGAGCCCTTTCAGCTCAGGAAGACCCTTATTGTGTACAATTTCAGCATGGTCATTTTTAACTTTTTCATCTTCAAAGAGGTGGGTTCTCCCTTGGTAATGTGAGTGAAAAGTTATTCTGTATTAGATTGTATAAGGGTGTGTGTTGTTGTAGGTCACAGGTCCTGCAGAGGTCCTCCAGTCCTGCTGGGCCAATGTCCAGTAAAATGTCTTGAAGTTTCTCCATACTAACACACCCGCTAAACCTGGCAAGTAACAAATAAGTGTGACAAGGTGTATTTGAGTTAGTAAATCACCAAACTGTGCTGGCCACTGGCCCTCCAGGACCAGAGTTGTGCATGCCTGTTGTAGATCAACATGGTAGAGATGTTATTCACAACACATCTTAAGTGTTCTATTGATTTTATACAGTTTTGCGAAGTAAAGCAAAGAAGTCCAAAGCGTTGTGTCAAATGTATGTGTTTAATATTGGTAGTTCCTTGTGCCCAAAAAGTTCCACCTTAAGTGGCATGTTGCAGTTGTTGTTATTTAGCATCCAGTTATTAGAGGTTAAAAAACATGTGCTGTTATCAGATATAACATTGCAGCAGGGTGCTTTTCAATCAATTTGATTGTGTGGTCAGAACTAACTGTTGTGTAAAATAGCTCTAAGCTGCATTAGAAATCTTTGATGTTTGTGCTCTCCTTGACTGCCACCTCACGTTTATCACTGAGGTTGCTGCCTGCCTTCTCCTCGGTGTTCCCCTTCTTCAATCTAATGAGTCTTTTAATGGCTCTATTTTTACCTGTTCTATTTCAGCTCTTCCTTGCAGCACGGGCAGCAAACTACAGCTACCTCTGCCAGCCAGTGGACTACTCGGACGATCCTAACGAAGTCAGGGTGAGTATGTTCCTGGAGAGGGGCCCTGATGCAATTAGCATCGGTGTCCCTGCGTTTCCATGTCTGTGCCAGGCCATGGGAAACGAAACACAATGTAGACGCTTGGCAATATGATCCCTTCCTCTTACCTGGCCAAAGAGTGGGACTGTAATTGAGCTCAATTTCAGTGATCTGTGACGCCACAGATGCGCACACTAACAAACTGGCACTTACAAATGTCACTGCTAACAGAGCCAAAGATTACCCAGCTTGTCATGATGGTGTCCAGTAGTTATTTTCCACTACCCTATTTAAAATCACTGAGTGGAGGTCAGGACCTGTTGCTCCATCTTAGGAATGGAAGGAACTTGATAAAAAGACGCTGCCATTTCAAGCAAACTGCTGGTAACATGTTTTTTTAAGTGCATGTACAAATTGAACTACTGAACTAATTAAAGAACTCAGCAATCACTTGAAATGGTAGTTATATGGTTTGCTATGTTACGTGACACACTTATTATATTGTGCAACGGCCTTTTTACTGTCTTTCCGAATAGATGGCAGCTGCTCTTTGGTGGTATTTTGTCTCAAAGGGAGTAGAGTACCTGGACACAGTGTTTTTCATCCTACGTAAGAAGTTCAACCATGTCAGCTTTTTGCACGTTTATCACCACTGCACCATGTTCACCCTCTGGTGGATTGGCATCAAGTGGGTTGCCGGTGGACAGTGTAAGTATACAGCAAGCATTGGAAAAAGTGATATTTAAGTTGAATTACAATTGCTTTGTGATATATGGGTGAAGGAAGCATATTAGAGAACATTTCTGTAACATCTTTAAGAATCCAAAGCCTAAAGACAAAAGCTTTATTGAATATGCATCCATCATGCATCTACGGAGCTTTTAAAAGGTAAAGGGGGCTTTTACCAGGGTCAAACATTGTAAGTGATTATACACTCCAATTGATAATATTGCTTTGTATGAGAAATATTTGTTTTTCTCTTGCAGCATTCTTTGGTGCCCATATGAATGCAGCTATCCATGTTCTTATGTATCTCTATTATGGGCTGGCTGCCTGCGGGCCAAAGATCCAGAAATACTTGTGGTGGAAGAAGTACCTGACAATTATCCAAATGGTATTTTGGCATTTAAATGATTGCTTTTGGTTCAGTTTTGTAGCGCAACAATGATGCTTTTAATAGGTTCAGTATTGAGTGCCAGACATTGATTTTTCATTTTTCCCTTTTTTTTTATAGGGAAACAATTTGCCCCAAAAGTTTTGCAGAGTGCCAGTTAACTATAAAACGTAATTACCATTAGAACTACAGATGAACCTAATTAGGTAGAGACTTATGCAACTGATTCACCCTGAACCCAAATTTTGTCCCATAGAGCTTGAGAGTTAGTGCAGTCATTTTTGCTATGCTATATTATTACATAATTACATCAGTAATTATATTACTATTCTATTAGCATTCCGTATGAAGAGATTTGATTGAATATGTACTTCTGACTTTTTTCCATTTGATTTTAAGGGATGTTTTTCTTTCCTCAAAACAAGATTATATGCATAACAATAACGTTTCAGCCAATTCAAATCACACTGAAATGTCTCCTCTTTGATGTGGAAACTGATTTAAAGTCTAGAATCTGCATGTTTAACATAATGTCACTGGTTTGCTTCCAAAGAGTCACTTTGTGGTCACTTTACTGTTTTTCTCTTCCTCAGATCCAGTTCCATGTTACTATTGGCCACACTGCTCTGTCACTCTATACTGATTGCCCCTTCCCTAAATGGATGCACTGGTGTCTAATTGGCTATGCCCTCACCTTCATCGTTCTCTTTGGAAACTTCTATTATCAGACCTATCGTCGCCAGCCCCGTCGTGAAGGTCCATCCAAACCAGGCAAAGCCGTGTCTAACGGGGCTCCTAATGGAATGCTGGCAGCCAGTAATGGAGTGGTTGGCAAGATGGCAGAGAAGCCTGCGGCGGCAGAAAATGGGAGGAGGAAGAGAAAGGGCAGGGCCAAGCGTGACTAGAGCAGAGAGGGCAGAGAAACAGGCAGGCTTCCATACAGACACTGTCAAGACCACAGACTAAATAGGTGATGGGAGTGAAAGGACATTGGTAGAGAACCAGTACCTGCTGAGGGACGGTTGGGATGGGGCCCTGCCTGTTTGGAGGAAACTGTAAGGTTGACAGCACTGTGTAGGAGGTGTTTTTCACCACCAGGCCTGGTGGATCTAATTAGAAATATTTGTTAAGAACATTTTTTTTTCTCTTATCTCTCCTACCAGCCGAGTGTTTTTGCTAGCTGTATGCATAAGCATCTCTGTAAGGAGAACTGACCGATCCGTGCTCCACCCACAAATGTTCTTTTGTAGCAGCTGTTGCTGCGTTGGACAAGGTTTACAGGATGTTGGCAAAAATACCATTTAACTTTATGAACTGATGTTGAAGTTTAGAGGTTTAGAGTCACAGCTTATGTATGTATGTATGTATGTATGTATATATCTATTAACATCAGCTCAGTTATACAACAAAAACCTACACTTGATCTATTCCTGCAGTGTGACCTTTCACATGCGTAAAAAATAATAGCATTTGGAATTAGTGTAGGTAAACTGAGCACAACAATTGTTGGAAAGGATATCTTCCAGTATTCTGTAAAGCTAGCCCAAGTGCATAAGTTGCTGTGAATGAACACATGCAGTCATAGGCAAAAGTTTGAATACTCACAGTGAAATTTGAAGTTCTGTTGATTTTCTAAGTAAAAATAATGAACACATACTGTACAGGGAGCAAACTGAAATATGACATTGTAGTGCTCCATTTCTATTTATTTACCATATATACATTGCTATTTATTTGGGAAAAGAAGACATTTTGCACAGGCCAAATTTTACATTTTATTTTCTCCAATATGTTAAATTCTGCAAATAAGTAATTATCCATCAAAATGTGCAGTATGTTGTCTGTAGAGGATGTGCTAACTTCACACCAAAGCATGTAATTTTCCAAGGGGCGCCCAAATCTTTGCATGCAACATTATGTGGGTGGAGCATGGGTAGATCAGTGGATTACTCCCAACTCATGATCAAGAGGGTCTCAACTCTCTATCAAGGCATGATATCATTTTCGTAATCATTTCATACTTTCATTGTCTGCCTGTATGTCTGCCTTTTATGTAATTGTCCCGTTGATTCCCATTCCTTAGGTTTTCAGGCCAGTCTCTTGTAATGATATAACTCGTTTACATGCCCCTATACACATGCTTCAGTACAGGCTCAATCAGGCTCTGCATTTTGCTTTGTAGCATATCTAATGACTTATCAGAAAATATTGTTTTACCTCATTAAACAAAATCTAAACAAACACACAAACAAAAAACTGAACAGACAATACAGCAAATTACATTGTACTGTTACCCAATCCTAGTGTACCCTATGCACTGCACAGTTTAGCTGTTTTCAGTTCATCGATGGCTTGATAATTAACTTCTGAGCCGTCACAGATGCGATACAGCAGGGACAAATGCCAATCTGCTTTTACAGATGTACTCCAGAACTGGGAAATGAAGTATGGTGGAGCAAATGCATTATCATTTTGAATGTGTTAAGCAGAAAACTCAAGAACCATCCGATTGTGCTGTTTTATATCTAGCAACAAAAGGGGTCTACCAATCTTTCCAGTCTTATTTATTTATTTATTTATTCATTCATTCATTCGTTCGTTTGTTTTAAAAATGTTATTCCGTGTCATAGTTTTACTTTTCTTTAACATGATCTTGACTACAACTGTATAATCTGACACCTAGCTCGTGTAAAACTGCCTTTTCCAACAGATTCTTGAAAGGGAAATTTTCACCTGAAATTACTATCATGCGTATTTTAGAGATGTGCTGCTTTGATCATCGTATTTAGGCGGCCGAAGTGAAGTTACGAGTGTAACATGTCTATAGAAGTGCTCTCTACAGCCTGCACTCATCTGAGATATTCTACTGTACGTCTATGAGGTCTTAAAATGCTACTTGTCATAATGTTTTGTTTTGAGTAATTACCCAAAAATGTATTGCTTGTGTTTTGTGTTCTTGAATAATTGTTTTTTATGTTGTATATGCTGTGTGATTTTGTACATTGTGCTTTTAAAAATAAAATGGGTATCATTAAGGGACATTTCTCAGTCTAGATTGCAGGCCCTTTTTCCTCTTTCTATGTGACACTTCTATTTGATTTTAAGGGTGAATTTCAGAAATGGCAAAAGAGACACTTGCAGCTTAACGAAGATGAGCTTCCAGGTGGACAGATTGATTGTTTTTTGTATCCCTTGCCAGTAACTACTTGTAGAGCCATATGTGTGAAACAGTGTTAATTCAGTGTCTTTTACCAGCCTTGCGTTTACGTTGAGTCTAAAATATCCTAAATTGAATTGAGCAAGTCAGTAAAAATAAAAAAGTAATAATAACAAAAGGGAAAAGTTAATAAAGACATTTTAAAGTTATTATTCTACAGAGCCCCTAAGGTGACATGGTGATAATTTTGTAAGGTAAGGCCACAAAATACTATATTGAGGCCACAAGTTAATATATAGAATTCACAAGTTATGAGAAATAATACATTAATTTTGTACATACCTTATTAATAATAACTACCATATCTCCTTAGGCTGTTCTGTATTATGTAACTGAATATTGTAAAGCAAAATGGTGCATTTAGTCATCTGGTTATTTGTTGATTTAATTGTTTTGGTTTTGGTAATTTAGTCGTCTGATTTCCGTGAAGCAACCTTTTATTTTTATCTCTCATATTTTATTTTTGCTTTCTTGTTCAGTTCCCACCCAGAAGGATGAGCTGTTTAGATGGTGTGTGTGTGTGTGTGTGTGTGTTCAGTTACCTTTATAACACTGCTTTTTAGGCTTTTTTGTACACTGATCATTTTTCTGGAGTTCTTGCTGTACATGTGATGGCCAGTAGGTGGCTCCAGCACGTGTAGCTCTCACACTTCCCAACATTCAGCCTGCCTTGGAAAGCCTCTGATAATAAATCTCAGTGCTGTCTCTTCACATCACGAACACGCCATATTATGTGCAATATGTCATTAGAGCATTCACTTGGTCTTTCCCCAAAGATCTGTCCACCCACTCATATCCTGTTCTTCCTCCTGCAGCAGTGTGTATGACCACCTTTAAACTATTCATGCTCTGTCCCGTACGAGCTGTCAGAAGGTATCCCCACACCAACACACCAGCTGCATCACGTCCCAGAGACCCTCACACCCCCCAACCCCCCTCCCCATTCTTTAATCTCTATCACTCAAAAGGCTAAGAGACTCTCCAAGGACCAATCGGATTCCCGCCTCTCC
This sequence comes from Pygocentrus nattereri, assembly GCF_015220715.1. Lineage (NCBI taxonomy): Eukaryota > Metazoa > Chordata > Actinopteri > Characiformes > Serrasalmidae > Pygocentrus > Pygocentrus nattereri. The sequence goes on from NC_051213.1 coordinate 26,716,260, forward strand.
TCTTCCTCAAGACCAGTCGAGACAAAGGTTACTATGGCAACTGTACACAGCTGTTCTAAAAGCAGCCGTCTGGCTCCTCTCTCCTCCACCGTCTGCTCACATGGAGCCTCCATACTGTACTACTGACTTCACTTACTGCCTAGTGGAGCCACCTTTGATGAGCAAAACAATCGATACGTAGGGCTCGATTTAAGAGGGGATACCTGGTCAAAAAACAAACACAAAAATCCATCCCCTCTTTCCCTCATCCTCTTTAAATGAATGGTGTTAGGTGTGAAGCTCACCCCAACAGGGTAAAAGTAGTCTCTGCGTTTAATATCATTTTATTACATAATAATAATAATAATAATAATACATGATAGAATTGAGAAATGTAAAAATAAAGGAGCCAAAAAAAAAAGTTCTTTGGATTGATGCCCTAGGACCACTTTCACAGTTTTTTTGTTTTGGTTCCCCTTTGAATGGCTGCTTCTTTAAAAGCTTTAAACCATTGAATGGATTCTTCTTTGTTTTGTGAGATGTGCATTTGAGCCGAACCTTTTGGGAGTGCAATTACAAAGGTTCTATAACAATTAACTTTTTTTACTCAGAACTACATGTACAAGCCAACCATTTAGGAATATTTATTTTTAAGAGTGAAGCACAAAATGTAACCTATGAGAAAGTGACACATATTCATTGTACATTTGTTAGAAGTTAACTGTTCATATTTGTACTTTGCATAGCTAGTTACAGTTGATCATTCAAACGGGTTCTAAAAGCATGGTATTGTAGCGTCTTAGTGAAGAAGGTAACACAAAGCAGCCATGATCTTTGCTACAAGAAGTGCTCTTTATTAATTTGAACAGAATAGGTGCATACACTGACGGAAAACAGCAGGGAGGTCACCTCAAGCCACAAAATTCCACCCTATGATAATCACCCAAACCCATACAGTTTGATCCACACCCCAAAGAAAAATATCACAACAGACACATAACATTCCACACTAACAAACAACAATGTTAACAACATGAAACAACAACATTTAGTCTCTTTGGCCGGAGGGGAAAGCAGGGCTTGCCTGCAGCTTTGCATACTACGCCTCAAGTGGCAGCTATCACATAACCCCCTCCTCCCCAAAGGTCAGCCATCCTGGTGACCTAATGCAGTCCGAACTAGGTCCCTGGGGCCTGTGGAGTTCTGGCCAGCATAAATACTGCAGGATGCTCACTCCTCTACGGTGAGCGCCCATAGCTAGGGGCCGCATCCTTATCACCATGGCTCTTCGTAGCTCACTGCATCAAGTCTGGCTCTACCGGGGGTGGTGACAACAGCAATGGTACTTTTCTCAGCCACTCTCTGCTTTCTGCGCTGTCGGACCTGACAAGGGTGTCACTTGAGTATACTGGAGCCCTGACTCTCTGCTATGGTTCTTCTGCTGGTAAGTGACCTAAACTGGACATTGGTGACAGTGGTTGGTATAGTGTAGTGGGTAACACCTCTGCCTTCTATGCTGTAGACTAGGGTTCAAACCCCACCTGGGTAAGCACTCTACACTATACCAATAAGAGTCCTTGGGCAAGACTCCTAACACTACCTTCGCCTACCTGTGTAAAATGATCAAATTGTAAGTCGCTCTGGAGAAGAGCGTCAGCCAAATGTCTAAAAAAAAATGTAAACCTCCTAGCCACCTGATGTCTCTTGGTGAATGTGAGAATTGTAGGTTGTAGCAGGGATACTAGCTTCCATTTCCATGCCAGCTCAGGTTTGCCGCATTGTTGCTGGTATTTGTCAAGGGGCTGTGTGGCACACATGCTCCTCCACTACACAACACTGTGCTGCTTGCCACAACACTTCTACACTAAGGCTGAGCTCTCAGAAAGAAAGGGATGAAACCATCACTGAAGCAGTACCCCTCTTGTCACTGTTACCTTCAGTCAGGGAACATAATTGTACCATAATCCATTGAAATTATATTTTCTAAATTGTTTTGACTCTGCACACCCCGTCTCATCCCCAGGCCTTTTTATTTTATTTTATTGCTCTGTTTTAAAACATTGGGTAATGGAAAGGTAAAAATACATAAATTTCACTGATGAAGAACATATTTACGGTATGCAATTGGACCTTAAAACCACTGTTGTACCTTTTGACGGTGCATTTACATTGTTTGTACCTTGATGAACTAAAAGTGTACCTGCACGCTACCTTTATTTCTAATACTGTAACTGGATGCTGCCGGCTGCTTGCTCAGGGGTAACGCCACGTGTATGTTCCTCCACCATGTAATGCTTGTGCTGACTGCTGCAGTGGTTCCATGGCTTCCCTTTTGGCAGCTTCTCCACCCCCGAGCCTCGCCGCGCCATCTTGTCTCACCATCCCATCCAGTCTGCACCGTCTCTGCCGTCGAGTCTTGAAGCTCTGCCTCCACCATCATGGCCTTTCAGTGGGCTCTGTCTTCCTCACTGTTTGCCCCAAAATTTTTCAAAGCTGCATTCCAGTGCCTGTTGCAAGTGGGGTTCTATCCCACTTCTGACACCAAATATAATGTCTTCGTAAAAAAAAACAAAAAAAACACCAACAACAAAAAATGTGTGGAAAAGACCATGATTACACATATAAAAGGTCCTTATTAATACCAAAAGAAAACCCACATACATTGCAGGAAAAAATAGCAAGGATTTCACCTCAAGTCATAAAATCACACTTTACGGTACCTTACCAACACCACACAGTTAGACCAACACCCTAATGCAATATAACACAAAAGATACATAACAAATTCCATGCTAGCAAATAACAACATTAGCAATATGAAACAACATTTATTGTTTCTTTGGTGGAAAGGGATGTGGCATGCAGCCCAGATCTGCATATACCTCCTAAGCTCCCACTGTGAACCGGCACAAGTGGCAGCCGCCACAGTATTTAAAACGTATTTAAAAACTTACTGTTGTTGTCAAGGCAATCAAAGTCTTTGGACCCACACTCTCTTGAATTCTTTTTAGCAATGTGACTACTGTTGGTGCTGCTGTTGGTTCAATTTCATTGAACCTACAGCTAAAATGCATATTACTGTTAATGAGTGTAGAAACCAGACAGATACAGTCTCATGCAAGTCTGCTCATTTTGACCATTCTAACAATTTCTGTGCCAAAACTGGCAAAGCATTAGATCTCAAAGCTCAACCATCAGAAATGTCAGTTCACTGAGTTTGGTCAGAGAAAAAGGAATTAAATTCTCTGCTTTGCTATTTTGCTGCTCCCCTTGGCAAGAACAGCAGACTGATGCCCGCTCTATGGAAGAAAGCTTCTTGTCTTTGATTCTCTGTGGATGCCATAGTAATATAATCTCTTCCTGCTGGCTGGAAGCTCAGTAGATGAAAGCATGGCAGACAGCAGCAAGAGGGGCCTGTGGACCATCTGAGACAGTGCAGATGTATTAGTCACATGTGACCTAGCAGCACTGAAGAGAGCAAAATCTCAGTGCTGCAGTATACAGCTATATACAAAAGTTTGAACACTCCAGGTCAAACTATATATTTTGTCAATTTTCCAAATGAAAATAAGCACACATTCTCTACAGAAAAGGCAATTCAAGTAGTGTTTATATTCTTAATTTAACATATTGGAAAATCTTAGGCTGTGGCCTGTACAGAAAATTCTGTCACTACAATTCTGTATCTTTTCCAATCAAACAGTGAAACATAATCACTTGCATCACATAATCACTTGCTTGAACCTTATATATGATGAAGTCGAAAACTAGTTGATGTATAGTGTAATAGACAGTACTGCGGCCCACTGGGTGCACTTCCCTGTAGCTCGATCACACCACGCACTATAAATGAAGGATATTTATATTATTATTACACCAATAAGAGTCCTTGGACAATACTCCTAATGCTACATCTGTAACATGATGATTCAACACAAAATATTCCCACAGTTGTGCTGTCAGAACAAAGGGCAGCAGGCCATTTCATCTTGTGACGATCATCTCCGATGGTGTGTGATGGTCCTGCAGAGGAGCACTGCAACATTGATCCAGCCACTGCTACATGATATATGAAACCATTTAAAGGGCTAACACTATTTGTGCTTGCTGAGCTTTGTCGATGTAGACAGAAGACTCTTCGAGACAGAATTGATTGGGGTTCCGCAGCTTGACAGAAATTAGTGAAAAATCACCCGTATCCTGTCCCGAAGGTGGACTAATTGATTCGCTATGTTGTATTTGTGGTCATCCACCTATCAGAGACCACCAAGCCTCCTCTCAGTCTGCCATGAGCTCATAGAGATAGTCACATGTCGCTGACCTAGTCAAAATCATGACAGATGCTAGAGGCTGGCTGCTATTTCCCGTGCCTACATTTGCCATCGAGGCAGACTGGACTAAGAATTCTGAGGCCTGGTGCAGTTTGTCAGGTGCAGTGCCCTCATCCTTTAAGTAGCGGGTTTAATTTTAGTAGGCTACATCACTTCCATGTCAGACAGGTTTCTCTGCTCTCTATTGTCGCTGAGGCCCCGCCCGTCCAGTGACGTCATCGCCTGACCGCGTCTTACTCTCTGTTGCAGGGCAGCGCCATCTCTCTCTCTCTCTCTCTCTCTCTCTCTCTCTCCCTCCCTCCATCCCTTCCTTCATCCTCCATCACTCCATTCAGCAGAATGCAGGACAGGTTGGGATGCTGAAACGGTAAGGCCTCTCTTCTCCTCGACTTTACGGACATGTACACGGTAACTGCCTTTTGTCTGCCGGCCTGTTGATGGAAAGCTGAGTGCCTCTCTGGTCTCTGTAGCCTGGTCATTATAGGCGGTCACCTTGGAAAGGTTATAAACAAGGCGCCTCGCTTTACACGGGCCTAAATAGCTCAGAAATGCTCACAATCTGCTGAACTACTGAATAGAAAGAGGCTATTTATAGTCCAAGTTAACCTGATGCATGACAGCGAGGCTCTTGAGCAACGAGACAGAATGTCTGCTCGCCTGAAATATCTTGATAAACAAATGGCCCAAAAACGCCACAAGCTGCTAGGCTCTTGATATTTCAGGAAATTAGCTAAAGGCAATGAGTATCGGGCGGACGTGTTTGTAAATGTGTTTTTACATTGAATAAAATATCATTTTAAAAAGCATTTAAGCCTCGAGTCACTGGATAAGGGCATGTAAACTGGTCTAAATCCCACACAGCACATTAAACGGGCCTTCACTTAAAAAACACTGCTTATCTGAGCAGTGTCAGTGTAAGTCCGTCTTTAGGGAGAGGCCATGCGTAAAATCGACGCCTCTTTAATGACCACCAGCGCACATCCGTCTGGCTGATGACCGGGTCTGCTAGGCTCTTATCGGTTTTCAGTGATGTGTCAACACTCATGACAGCTGTTTGAACAAAATGTGATACAAAATCCAGCAGTCGGAGTAAATAAAACCTGTTCATGGAGCCCACAGCCTGTGTGGTGGCCTATGCTAGGCTACATTAGCGAGCTTTGGGTGGACCGCAGACGGTAATATTGATATTTAATACATGTAGAAACGTTTACTTTCCGGTGTGTTCGCGTCGAAGATCACATTTGTTGACTCCATCCCTCCTTTTAGACAGCGGAGGAGGGAATGAACGATGGGTGACACCTGAGCACTAGCAAACGACACGATGAATCCGGCCACAGGGGGCGCCGGAGAGTCCCCGCGGCAGACAGACAATAGTAGCATGAAGCAGCAGCAGCAGCAGCAGAGAGCATCCTCCCCGGCCAGAGGCAAAGACGTTACACCCAAAACGCCCTCCAAAGGCAAAGCCGTCTCGTCGAAGCCCGGCGGCAGAAACAGCCGCAGCAGTTCTCCAGCCAACACCGGCAAAGACAAGCAGTCCGGCAAAAGCTCTGCGTCTGAAAGTCCCACTCTGAGAAGAGCAGAAAAGGGCAAGAAGATCGAGGAGCGCACCAGCTCCACTGAAGACTCGGGCGGCACCGACGACTCCCCGTTAAAGGGCGACACTAACCGCGTAGTGTCCGATCAGCCGAGCTCCTCCAAGGCCTCCCAAGGTAAAGGTAAGAGTCAGAAAGCAGAGGGGGCGACTGGTGGCAGCAAGCAAGCAGCTAAACACCCTGTCGGATGTGGACCTGGCTTCTGGAGGGAGGGATGCCTGCAGACTGAGTTGATCCAGTTTCACATGAACAAGAGCTTGAAGAAGGAAGGAGGAGCGCAGACCAAGACGGCAAACTCTCCACCCAAGGAGACGATGGAGCTGTTGCCCCAGGCGGCTGAAAGGCCTCCTCAGGCAGTGTCTGAGATGGATGAGGAATTACAGGCAGAAATTGAGAGGCTGAATGATGAAAATGATGATCTAAAGGTAAGCCTGGAGGACTGGGCATGTCGCTCAGCAATTTGCCTGAAAATGGAATGAGTTTTGCTGCACGTTTTCTCTGATATCCCTGTAACTTTTGTAATATTGAATTCATTAGCATGAAATTGAGGAGATGCGGGCAGAGATGGATGAGATGCGAGACACGTTCTACGAGGAGGACGCCTGCCAGCTGCAGGACCTGCGCCGCGAGCTGGAGAGAGCCAACAAGAACTGCAGGATCCTCCAGTACCGCCTGCGAAAGGCGGAGCGGAAGCGTCTACGATACGCCGAAACGGGCGAGATTGATGGAGAGTTGCTACGGAGTCTGGAGCAAGATTTAAAGGTGGAGATTTTGATGGTGTTGACCCTGAATCCAAACGCAGTTCTAGATTTTGTAATGACTGATGGATTGAATGTATTATTGGGACAACAGATAATATAGGACAGGTGTTATAACATGACACACCGTAAACCCTGAGTGACACAGCCATGGTTTTGTTCCGTTTGATGGTTGGTATACAACTTTTTTTCTGAAGCTACAAAGCTAACGTTGCTAACAAGCACTAGAAATCAATCATCACCCAAATGTGTTCCATAAATACATCCCCAAAATTTCTCTCAACCCCACCAAACCACATTCAGATCTTCATAAAGGCCACAAAGACTTGTTCATGTTGTTTAGAACACAGTATGACTTACAGTGAACTATAAACATGAACATGACTTCACTGTGTACCCGAACACTGGCAGCAGTCATTTTAGGCAACAGGTACTGAATTCTGACTCTCCTCTCCATTCACACCTGTTATGCAGATATGTGGCTGCTGCATGTTTTTTTCTTGTGTTTTTATAAATAGTTGTTATTTTTATTTTCTAACTAAAGATACATGTTTAAAAATGGAAACAATACAAATCACAAATCTATCCCAGTTTCCATATTCATTAAGACGTGCTTTCATGTGAGGAAGATTCAGAATTCGGGACAGCACCTCTTGGTGAAACTAACAAAGCGAAATTTAAACATCGAAAATGTCTTACATGTGGGCTAAGTGGAATTTTATGCTGAACTGTGACTTTAATCCAACTGGTCCGCGGACTCCTACGAAAAGGGGAAAGTGGAACGTTTATAGTACCTGAGCCTCAAGGGTTCTGAGTAGAATACATTACACATGTTTTTCTGTAAATAGATCAGGGCTTGTACCAAGTCTTCATACTGAAAAGAACTTCATCAAATGTGATGTCACCCTTCATTAGACTTGGTGTTTTCTCTTTCTTTTTTGCAGGTGGCAAAGGATGTATCTGTGAGATTGCATAACGAGCTGGAAAATGTGGAGGAGAAAAGGACAAAAACAGAGGATGAGAATGAAAGACTGAGGCAGCAGCTGATTGAGGTGGAGGTGACGAAGCAGGCTTTACAGAACGAGCTGGAGAAGGCTAAAGAGGTGAGGGCATTAGTAAGGTACTCACAATTTAAGATCAGTTAACGAGTACTCAAGGGAATTAATGCACCATGTTTTAGAGATAACTGAATTATTTTCCCTCAAAGCTCTTTATTGCTTCATAAAATATAATACAATTCTAAAATGCACCATCATGGTTGCACATCCAGAAAGTAGTCTGTCAGGTTTATTGTACAGCCATTTAATTTCTATTCTGTTTCCATCAGGCATCTCTGAAACGAAGAGGAGGCAAAGATGCGCAGAAATCTGAAAAGAAGACTCCACAGACTCCAACAGAGGTATAAACAATGAAACAATAACCACTATATTTGAATATATTAAATTATAATGTACAACCCCATTTTCAAAAAAGTTGGGACTGTAATAAAAAAAAATACATGATGTGCAAATCATTTAAACCCTATATTTAATTGAAAATGCTTCAAAGACACATATCAAATGTTAAATATGAGAAATTGTATTGTTTTTGAAAAACGTGCTCATTTTGAGTTTGATGCCAGCAACATGTTCCAAAAAAGTTGACAATAAAAAGCTGGTAAAGTTGTGTAATGCTAAAAAAACACCTTATGGTTGATTGGCAACAGGAAAGTAATGTGATTGGGTATAAAAGAGCATCCCAGAGAGGCTGAGTTTTTCAGAAGTAAAGATGAGGAGGGCTTTGCCACTCTGTGAAAGACAGCATGTACAAATAGTCCAACAATTCAAGAATAACATTTTTCAACATAAAATAGCACTTTTGCTTGTCATCATCTATGATACATAATAACATTAAAAGATTCAGAGAATCTGGAGAAATCTCTGTATGCAAGGGACAAGGCCAAAAACCAGTATTTTCTGGCCATGATCTTTGGGCCTTCAGACGGCCCTGCATTAAAACAGGCATGTTCTCTAGTGGAAATCACTGCATGGGCTTAGAAACACTGCTTGAAAACACTGTCTATGAAAGCAGTTCGGTGCTGCATCCACAAATGCTAATTAAAAGTCTTAAAATCAAAGAAGAAATCATATATAAATCCAGAAATGCTGCCACATTCTCTTGGCCTGGGCTTATTTAAAATGGACTGAGGGGAAGTGGAAAAGTGTTCTGTGGGCCGACGAATCAACATTTGAATTTCTTTTTGGACATTTTGTCCTCCAGACTAAAGACCACACAGCTTGTTATCAGTGCACAGTACAAAAGCCAAGATTCATGATGGTATAAGGGTACATTAGTGCACATGGTATGGGTGATGTGCACATCTGTGAAGGCTGAACGATATATGCAGGTTTTGGCAGCATATGCTGCCATCCAGTCATCTTTTCCAGTGAAGGCCTTGATTATAAGACATTGTCAAACTACATTCTGTATCTATTACAACAGTATAGCTCTGTATTAAAAGTATTACTGGTCTCCTCAGTTCCCCAATGCTTACAGTGTTGTTAAAAGAAGAGGTGATGAAACACAGTGGTAAACATGCCCCTGTCCCAACTTTTTTGGAATGTATTGTTAGCATCAAATTTTTCAAAAAACAATAAAATTTCTCAGCGTCAACATTTGATTTGTTGTGTTCGTACTATTTTCAATGAAATGTGGGGTTTAAATGATTTGCACATCATTGAATTTAGTTTTTATGTACTTTGTGCACATGGTCCCAAGCTTTTTGAAAATGGGTTTGTAATTTCCATCAAAGTAATTAGTTACTACATGACCATTTCATAAAATAGTTCAGTTGGAATCACATGTGACACTGATTCTCAGGAGTTTCTTATGTTGCAAAATGTCTCTACAGGAGGAAAATGAAGATCTGAAATGCCAGTTGGCTCTTATTAAAGAAGAAGCTGTACTGATGAGAAAAAAGATGGCTAAGATAGACAAAGAGAAAGACCGGCTGGAACAGGAGCTCCAAAAATATCGCTCTTTTTATGGTGATGTGGACAGCCCTCTCCCTAAGGGCGAGGCTGGGGGACCCCCCACCACACGTGAGTCTGAGCTGAAGCTGCGTCTGCGGCTGGTGGAAGAAGAGGCCAATATCCTCGGCCGGAAGATTGTGGAGCTGGAGGTGGAAAACCGAGGGCTGAAGGCGGAACTGGACGACATGCGTGGGGACGAGCTGGCGGGGGGTGCGTCGGACCCCGTATCCCGGGAACAGGGCGAAGCACTGTCAGAGCTGCGGCAGCAGCTGCAGCTGGTGGAGGATGAGGCAGAGCTGCTGCGCCGCAACCTGGCAGACATGGAGGAGCAGAATAAGCGGGTGACGGGTGAGCTGAACAAGCTTAAGTACAAGGCAGGATCACATGAGGGTCCCCGTCACAGCGGAGGCGCAGCAGCGGAAATGGCCAAGGCCGAAGCGCTGCAGGAGGAGCTAAAGGCCGCCAGACTGCAGATCAACGAGCTGAGTGGGAAAGTGATGCAGCTGCAGTATGAGAACCGCGTGCTGCTTTCAAACATGCAACGCTATGACCTGGCATCACACCTGGGCATCCGGCCCAGCCCTCGGTAAGGCTGCAAAGTGTAGTATTCAGTAACTCCTTGAACTCTAGGCTTGTTATTGAGTTGTTAATCTTAAAACTTATTATTCAGCAACCACTATTAATTATTTGCTAACGACTGTGAAACTATCATGTATTATGTGGTTACAAGAGTGGGAACTGAAGTGTGAGCCTGCATACAGGGCCTTAGAGTGTAAAGGGTCAATATAGTCATATATGTGTGTTCTTTGAGCATTCTTGCTAACCTTTGTGCTGAATTAGGGGTTTAATGGTAGCTAGAAGTTATGGTTAGGTTCTTGCTGTGGTTTGGATTTCACAATTCGGGACAAGTTCAGTACAACAGGGAAAAAGCAGTAAAAACACCCAATTTGCACTTCTGTTTTTGAACAGAAGTGCAAATTACAGTTTTTGCCACATAGTGTCGTATAGTCGCCCACAAGGTAGTTGGCTGTAGCCTGTAGTGTGCGTCATTTGCACTCAATGGAGAAAGACATAACATTAATATGTAACTAATGTGGTAGTTCAAATTCAGTTGTGATTTTGTAGTTAGGAGCAGAAAAAAACTAATTTATTCACAGGTGCAAAATACTGCAAGTTGTCAATTTTCTTTTCACTTTAGCTCACTGGTCAACCACCTCAAACTCATAACTGATCGGGGGTCAGGAGTTAGGATGCTGCTGCATTTATGAGTTCTTGATAGATGGGATCATTTGTCGCTAAGTTAGTTGCAGACTAAACGTCCTCTATGGACCACCAATGCTATCCTGCGAATGGCCTACAGCTTAAGGCTACCAGATGGAACTTGCGCTTGTGAAATTTGGTTGCCTGACACATCAGTCTTCATACATACAGTGTATGTTCTGTACAACTGCATGCACTGAACTGTATTGTCCATACCATAGGCTGAGTGCATGCAAACCATCACAGAATGTTCCAACATCTTTAGTCTTATAGGTAGAGACCGTTACTACTGCGAAGGGCAAACAAACTCCCTATTAATACTTTTGATTTTGGAAAAAAAATTATTAGATAAGCAGGTGTCTGCGAACCTTTTGGAAATATATAGTACTGTGCAAAAGTCTTAGACACCTGAGCAAATTGTTTAAAACAATTTATAATGTGTGTATTTTACATGTAAAAACACCATATAACATTATAATGAATACAAACAAACATAAATGCAGTTACAAGCCTTCCTTTAAAAAATATCATGTGAGCTGTTTAGACAAACACAAGTTTGGTTCCAGACTTCTCCTCTATGCCCCAGTCCATGAGCAGCTCACTTGATCTCATTTTAATGAAGCACTGATTAGCCTATCCAATTATTGGATGGTAACTACAATTAATGGTGGGGTACCACAAGAAGGGGTTTGGACATGGTTAAGCAATCACATTAACATACATAAAATCACTATTTTGCTGCATAAATTACAGTGCTGACAGTACTCACCTTTAAAAGGCCTGTAGTGTATATTGCAAAGCTTGATGCCATTTCAGCAATAGTATAGCTAGCAATATACATAATTATATACAGTACATAATCGCAATATTATTTGGTTTATATCATGCAGTCCCAGCCCTCGAGACAGTGATGCAGAGAGCGATGGTGGCCGCAGGGAGAGTGATGACGACTCCGCACGCCTCCCACCACACCGCAAGCGAGAAGGCCCAATTGGTGGGGAGAGCGACTCGGAAGAAGTCCGCAACATCCGATGCCTCACACCCACTCGCTCCCTGTACTCCCCTGACAGCCGTTTTTTATCTCGAAGCCTCAAGGACCGGCAGCAGATGATTGATATTCGCATGGAGGCAGAGCGTTTAAGCAGGACCATCGACAGACTGATTGCTGATACCAGCACCATCATCGCAGAAGCGCGGGTCTATGTGACGAATGGCGAGCTGTTTGGTCGGATGGACGAGGATGATGAAGGCAGCCGGATACGTGAGCATGAGCTTCTCTACCGTATTAATGCCCAGATGAAAGCTTTCAGGAAAGAGCTTCAGAGCTTTATCGACCGCTTGGATGTTCCCAAACCAGAAGATCGGGAAAGTGAAGAGCCTCTCTCTGTAAGTTCAAACAAGTGCAAGGCCAATTCTTCCATATCTCCCAAAACATCAAAACAATGCTCATCTGTGTTCATTTTCCCTTCAAATGTAGTCATTTAATGCTGAAATGTTTTCTGTTCATAGTTGTTTTTATTACTCATTTCTATAAAACTTGCTGTGATTAGTGTCTAAAGGTTAATTGCTCATTGTTTATGATCTCTGATTTACTACAATATGGCACTTTTTCTCTGTTCTTACATTCAATTGATTTTCCTTTACTTTTCATTTTGTGCTTTTTTCACACCCACTCATCCAGATGTTTCAGCCTATCATTTTGCTCATCCTCATTCTGGTTTTGTTCTCCTCCCTATCGTATGCCACTATTTTCAAACTGGTTTTTCTTTTCACCCTTTTCTTTGTTCTTTAAGCCCCTTTCCCCTTTTTTACAGCCACGTTTTGTTTTATTTTGTTTTATTTTCCTTTTCAATTGATTTTGGACATGTCATTAAGGTTATACAAGGTACAGGAGCCTTTTCATCAGTTTACGCGTGGACTACAGTTACTCAACCAAACACATGCTTTCAACCAACAGTGATGTCTACACATCATCTTTACTAAAGCCTGTCAGTGAGGTAAGTAAAAAAGTGTCCATTACAATGTTGTAGTTTAGAATATAAATGTTTAGAATGGACCTACAGATGATCTGGGTGAACACGGAATAGGTTGAGTGCATTGATGAAATAGGTCATTCTTTCTCAGTTAGAAACTGGAGTACTTTGCTGTACTGTACGTATTCATTTGAAAGATTTGAAAGATGAATATAGACGATTATTGAAACTGAATACTTGAATTTTTACTTAGTTACATTTCAAGAGAAAAAACTCCCTTACATTTTTGTTTACAAATCTCAAAGACCATAAGATCTTCTTTCGGTCGAGCCAATGCATTTCAGTTCGTTGCTTTTTATTAAAGTCAGTGTGAAATGAAACTGCACACATCTCTGTCTTTATGGGAGGACTAATACTGTTAATCAGCTGCTGCATTGCTTTTTACTCTTATATAGGTTTCCTTTTATATGCTGAGATATTTCAGTCCCACTGCTTTTGTAGGGATGCACGGTATATCAGTATAGGCAGATATTTGGTTTTATAACATCAGACAGCTGTTTAGACTTGACTGATATTTTAACCGAAACTTTGATTATGTAATTATTGTCTTCCGGAAGAGCATAACTAAAGGTGACGCTGGGCTGCTGGACTAAAGGTATCTGCATTTATAAACCTCTAAAAATAAATGATGCATTTCTCTTTAATTTCTCTCAGTAGAAGCCTTGTTGGCATCATGAACAAGAAAAACCTTTGACATCAGTCCACATTTCCCTTATTGATCCATTCCTACCTTTTTAAAGCTTTCACTCAAGTATACTTGAGTCTTCAGACTTTGAGCTGAGTACAATTTTAAGAAAGCACTCACACTTTGACTGAAGTGTAATTTCTCTGTACTTCTTCCTTGAAAGGTAACCAGAACCATTTTATGGGCAGGAATACTTGTGGGAGAAATGCCTGCATTGTGAGGAGGGTGTGTTTAGAGTGTTTAATCGCATTCAGGCTGAATCGGACCGAGACAGGCTCCTGTTAGGATGTGTGCGGACTGAGGAGACTGTAGTAATAGTTGCAGTGTGTTGTGGGGCGGGAGGAGTGTGTGTATAGACGAGCTCTAGACCGTCATGTGGGCTGTTATAAGCAGCTGGAAGAGAGATGCGCGGAAACGGGTCGGCACGCACAGCCCAGCGATCACCATTCAGAGCGGAAAACAGACTGAAAACTCCCCGTGAACTTCAGTGCTGCTCCTCTGTCCCCTCGCCGTCCGCTCTCAGCTGCTCTGGCTCAGCAGAGCACCTCTCTCGCTGCTCCGAGGTAAGGCACGCTCTGCACCCGTCCGGCTTTCGTTCTTCTCCCTCTGCCTTCAGCGCGGGCACCGGGTAATATAAAAGACGTCGGTTGTGTTTATTTGAGCGGCCTCCAGAGGCAGCTAAAGGTTAGGCAGATAGCCGCCGTGTGCTACATTAACCTCATTTTTAGCCCGGGTTACAGTCCTCTGGCTCTGAATGACCTGGTTTCGTTGCTCTGTTGCTAATGCAGATGCTCTGTGCGCTCAGTCTGGCCTACCTGTGATAAATAAGTCTCCTCTCAGCCCGTCGCGGAGCGGAGCGGAGTGGGCTGCGTCAGGAGTAAAAATAACCCCAAACTCTTACATCAGTGCGGCTCGGGGTATTTTGAGCCGAGGACTCGAGCATGCCGGTGTCAGTTTCTCTTTTCCGAGTGGATGAGTAGGGTCGCTGTCTTTCAGCATGTGGGGTAATAAATAACAGAAAGAAGAAGCGAGAAAACAATGTGAGTGGAGACGCTGTGGAACTCGGGAAGCGGCAGTGCGAGGCTCTGGTGCCGCAGTGAGAGGAGTGTGGAGGAGAAAGCCTGGCTGCGGTGACATGGCCGGGGCAGAGAAGCGGACTCGGGCTCCAGCAGCAGCCGCAGCTCACGGTCCTGATGAAGGACTGCAGCCGAGCACCGTTCAGTCCCAGCCTGCCGTGCGGAGAGGAGCTGTGAGCGCATGAGATGTGGGGCGCGTTCGGGAGCGGCTCGGCTGGAGGAGGAGGAGCGGGTTATGTGAGCAAAGCACAGGGCTGGGAGTTTGTGCCCTGCTCCAGGCCGGAGAGAGAAGGGGTCAGGAGACGGAGCCGCAGCCCAAGACCCGCTCCGGCCTCCGGAGCTCACTCCTTCGAGCCTTCACACGGACCTGCGACCAGCCCCGAGGGACAGAGCCCGTGGCGCGAGCTGCACAGCCAGCACGCGCGTCTGAAGAAGAAGCTCGATGAGATGAAGAGGCGCTACGGCCAGGAGAAGGACGAGTGGGCGAGGGAGAAGGAGGGTCTTTTAAGAGAAGTGGCTGATATACAAGTAAATAAGTGAAAGCAGACGCTTAAGACAGCGCACGTGCAGTGTTTAGCCTGCGACCAGTGTTGCTTTTGAACTTAAAAAACAAATAATCCGCTTTTGGTTCCACAGGGTGGAGAGAACCGAAGGATACTGCTGGACCTGAAGACGGTTTTGGAGGAGGTGCAGCTGGAGGTGAAAAGGGAAGAAGGTAAACGGAGCGAGCTGCAGCTGCAGTACACGAAGGACCGCTGCGCCTGGGAGCTGGAGAGAGCAGAGCTGAAATGCAGGATCGCACAGGTACTGAAGCGAGACTGCGCTGGGGGAGTGGGGGGTGGGCGAGGGGGATAATGGCAATAATGCATTGAATTGGCTTGATTAAACCCTGTGCATCATTTCCACATTAATAAGATATATCAGCACTGCCACAGTCAGAAGTAAATAAACTGATGAATTGTATTGATGTGATGTTAGTCTTGTTTAAGTAATGAACATATTTGAATTGCATTACTTTTTTTCTGTCACACTTTATTTGGATCTCCCCTATAGATTATCAACAGAGACTTATATTCAACCCTCTGATTACTGATAGGCTAGATTCCGGTATTTTCTGACAATGTAAGAAAATCCCCTGTGATCCAATTTCAGCCTAATGTTTTCTGGTGATGTTTACATTATTTGTAAAAGGGCCATTCAAGTTATGTCACATGTGTCCCATATGACCTTATGTCCCATGTGACCTGAATTCACCCTAATGATAGTCTACATGTTTAAAAGTGCTACAGACATTTGACAAACATGTTACAAGTAGCTTCTAGTTTGCAGGACGTTGGTATTCCTGCACTATATTACTGCTGGTAATGCATTGATCTTACCACTCACTGTATTTGCTTTTTTCTGCAAACTGGGTCAAATATGCTGTTGATTATTGTGTTGCCAGGCTCACAAAAACATCCCTAAGTTAGATCCTACAAAAAGACTTCAGAAAGGCAGGCAACTATTTCAGACTTCCACTCCCTCTGTCTTCTTTCCTATGTCTGTTTAAACTTCTACAGTTTATTGATTGGACTTGCTCTCACAGAACTCCTGTCGGTGACACCCTTATAAAGACACGGTCCAGACTGTCTAGTGTTTATCGTTTTTAACAAGAGCAGGTTTAATCCGCTCCGGTAGTTTATGCATTACACTCAGAGTGAGTCACTAGAAGGCCTTCCTAATACAGTAGTAGACGGCAGGGCAGAGGAGATGGAGAGGAGAGGTGTTGTGGAATGCTGTAGGGGGGTGTGTACCTCAGGCAGGAAGTGCTGTGATATTAGATACAGATTTGTCTGGATAGTTCATACTGGGCTTGGACCTTGACTCAAGACAGTTCTCTAATGTTGCAGCCAAGATGCTACAAAAGCTTAGCTGTATCATTTATAAATGGAGGACGTTTATCTGGGATAACTTTTAATCAAGATTTCTGCATCTAGACAAATGAGCTGCAAGTGTTTTGCTTCAAGACAGCAATTCTCTGCTTGCCTAGCCAATCAGTTCACGCACAACACCACAGCTGCACTTGTTTCTCTCAAAGAACAGTGGAAAAAATCCGCATTTAGTCGCACAAACCAAGCCAAAGTATTGGTTGGCATGGAGAATAGAATCCAGGGAGGAGTCAAATGAAACTGTAAAAGCTGCTTTCTCTACAATCCACATCCTACCACAGCTTATACTGCAGGCTCAGAGGACGTCCCGGGTTTACCACCAGGCTTTCGTGGCCGGGTATTTGCCAGTATATTTCCCTGCATATTTTGATTTTTAGAGCAGAAGGGGTGTACTCTGTGTGTCCCAGTGCCCCCACCCTTAGGAATGTGAGATGCTAAAGCATTGGTCTTGCTGTCTATTTATAGAGGACTGCCTCTGTGACACTCTTACCCAGAGACAGAGCCTCAATCACATAGCCACAGCAATGATCATATTTTAAACTGAGCTTTAAAGCAGCAGACTGTTTCCCTCAAACCTGATCACAATGGCGCAAAATAAATAGTGCAGCATTTCACATGCCCTTGGTTTGCACTGGGCCAATATAATGCATATAATGACCATGTCCTAACCTTTTTTTGTGGTCCAGTGGTTCATTGTTTATACAGGCCATATTTGAATCTGGTTTTGTTGCTATGAAGAGCTGTCCTATTTCTGTCTGTGTTTGTGCTTTAGAGTAGATGGTGGATTGCTCAGTATGTGTTTACAATATGTGTTTGACTGAAACAAACAAGCAATGAATAAATAACATATGAAAGGGTTTTGACTTATTGTGACTATAATCCCATAACTTTTGGACAAAGCCAAAATCTCCCCACTATGATATTTTTATCCGGGATAACCTGCAAGTAACTACATAGTATATGGAATAAAGCTTCCATCCATCCATCCTCAACCGCTTATCCGGGTCCGAGTCGTGGGGGCAGCAGCCTAAGCTTTCCAACCACCTTGGCTACATCAGCCCAAGAGATGGACGGACCCTCACTTGGATCTCCAAGCTCTGCCTCCTCTGGGGAAGGATCATTGGTGGGATTGAGAAGATCCATGAAGTATTCCTTCCACCGTCCAATGACGTCCCCAGTCAAACTCAGCAGCCCCCCAGCCCCACTGTATACAGTGTTGGTCGGGAACCACTTTCCTCTTCTGAGGCGCCTGACGGTTTGCCAGAACCTTCTCGATGCCTGTTGATAGTCTTTCTTCATTCCCTCACCAAACTCCTCCCACACCCAATTTTTTGCCTCAGCAACCACCGAAGCTGCGACCTGCTTGGCCCTTCAGTACCCATCTTTTGCCTCAAGCCAACCAGGCCCGATAGGACTCTTTCTTCAGCTAGACGGCTTCCTTTACCCGAGGCATCCAACAACGGGTTCGGGGATTGCCGCCATGACAGGCATCTACAACCTTGCGGCCAACGCTCCGCTCTGCTGCGTTGACAATGGAAGCAAGGAACAGGGCCCACTCGACTCAATGTCACCGGCCTTCCATGGTATACGGGTGAAGCTTTGTCGGATGTGGGAGTTGAAGATCTTTCTGGTAGGTTCCTCTGCCAGACATTCCCAACAAACCCTTACAACTCATTTGGGTCTGCCAGGTCTGTCCGGTATTTTCGCCCGCCATCTGATCCAACTCACCACTAGGTGGTGATCGGTTGACAGCTCCGCTCCTCTCTTCACTCGGGTGTCCAAAACACATGGTTGTAAATCCGATGACATAACTACGAAGTCTATCAACGAACTGCGGCCTAAGGTGTCCTGATGCCATGTGCACTTATGCACACCTTTGTGTTCCAACATGGTGTTTGTTATGGACCTTCCAGGTCTCACTGTCATTGCCCACGTGAGCGTTGAAGTCACCCAGCAAGACAATAGAGTCCCCAAAAGGAGGCACTTTCCAGTACCCCCTCCAAGGTCTCCAAGAAGCCCGGGTACTCCGAAATGCCCTTCGGTGTATAAGCACAGAAAACAGTCAGAGCCCGTTCCCCGACCCGAAGGCGCAGGGAAATAACCATATCGTCCACTGGAGAAAACCCCAACGTACAGGCGATGAGCCAGGGAGCTATGAGTAAGCCCACTCCTGCCTGACGCCTCTCACCCTGGACAACTCCAGAATGGAATAAAGTCCAACCCCTTTCGAGAGAGTCTGTTCCAGAGCCCCTGCCGTGTGTTGAGGTGAGCCCAACTATATCTAGTTTGTAGCTCGGGCTCTTTGCCTGCCAGAGAGGTCACGTTCCATGTTCCGAGAGGCAGTTTCAGTAGCCAAGGATCAGAACGCCAAGGCCCCTGCCTTCGGCCGCCACCCGATCCACATAAAGTAAAGCTTTGTATATATAACAAACTGAAAAGTAAAATGAATGATATTGTACTACAAACTAAAAAAAAATTGCATCTATCATTTCATCCCAGTGCTTAGTAAACCCCTGAAGCTGCATTCAATAAAAAGCCCTCATACAAGGTGGCCAATGAAGCTATCAACAGCTTTTCAAGACATGTGTATCTTGACACTTACAGTAATGAGGGGATGGAATTGGTCTCAGTGTTGAGGAGAGCTACACGGGATTCTTGACAGGAATGCAGGGTTTCCATTTTAAGAGGCCGCTCAACGGGATATGTAAACCAAGTCAAAGAACCAGGCTGTTTAAACACGTGCCATTGCTACAGACACAACATCATAATTTGTATTACTACCAGTATGCCCATAAATTACCACACTGTTGTTCACTTCTAAATGAACTCATATACCTTTAGAATCAAATCAACCTTTATTGCCCAGGTTTACACGTACAAGGAGCTTACACTGCACAGTATCAGAAAAAACATTTACATGTAGTAAATAAAAAAAACATGCATTCCTACCATCACTCACACATACACATACACACACAGTCATACTGTCATACCTGTAAACCTTACTTGGGTCAGTAACAAAAATAAATACGCTAAATATGCAGAACATGCTTCTAAAATCTACCTCACATGAACATGTTACATGAAATGATAATGATAAAAAATACACTGCATTATGCCTAAACATTATTTTACCATAGTGTTAAGATATGTTTTAAATACATTCATTGTGGAGTGATACATACAGTAAGGCACAATAATCTGCTTTTTAAAAATTAATTTCTTTATTTATTTGATTTGCCACAAATGTACCATTATCAATATTACAAAACAATCAAAAGGTTTAGGTTTACTGGTCATTTTGGATAGTAAATAACATGGTTATATTTGATGCCTTACTTGACACGTAGACCCCTGGGTTCTATCATTATCATTGTAAAAAATTCTTGAGTTGATATCTTTCTTTACAGTGATCCACTCTGAATGACTTTGTTTACAACTCTACAGTTTTGTGTTTTGCATAGGTGACCCACAACATGCTACGAATGAAGCATTCATAATCTAATATCTTCCACCTATAGTTGGTTCCTAAAACCAATCAAACCTCTCTTTTTACCAACGTGAAAGTGCGAGAGATGCAAGCATCATTGCCATGTCTGTATCTGTCTTGTGTCTTGCAGGCCCAGTCACAAGTAGTGTGCATTGTGTCAGTGCTTACTAAGTGTCATAGAGGCCACTATGCCCTTGTGGCCTCTCTACAGCATATGAAATCTTTCTGCACCTATTCACCAGTATGTGTGAGCAGGCTTTGCTTAAATGTCCTGTGGGTGTGAGTGTGAAGACAGATAGTTTGTTATATCCTCTGAACATGCCAGCCATCCAGAATTTTCCTGTCCTTCTAACCCCTTTACTTCCACTTCTCTTAAAAACTGTTTTAGCTTTTTCCTCGAAATATCCTTCACACTCCCTTGTTCCCCTGTGGCATTTAACAAATACTTGACCCTTCCCCTCTGCAGTTGGAGGCCAAAGGACATAGTGCAGTGGTGGGAACGGTGAAGAATTCCGAGACTGGAGACACGCTGAGAAGGGAGCGAGAGGTGCAGAGGAGGCTGCTGGCAGACACCCATACTGCAGCAATGGACCTGCGCTGCCGCCTGGAGCATAGTGAGAGAAGCTGGATGAGGGAGAAATCCGAGCTGCTGGAACGATTTGACTTGGAGAGGAAGGAGTGGGAGAGCCAGCTCAGAGACATGCAATGCAAAATTGAGGAGGTGAGTCTGCAGATGGACGCCAAGCCCTGGATGCAGTCTGCCACACCCTAAAAGTCATCTAAACAAACAAACTGCTGTCTGTTTATTCGAAACTCATTGCTGGATCGCTGATGATAGATCTCCAAGTAGAGCTGAGTACAGGAATGTCTGAAGTGAGCGAGATGAAGACACATAATGTGCATCAGTGGTCACCAATACTGTTCCTGGGGTTCTGCCTTCTTGCAGACTTTAGCTTCAACATTCAGTCTATCCCACTAGATCCATCTACCTATTGGCCTTTAGAAGTCTTTGTTAGTGCATTTGAGCTACTTAAAGCTCTAGTAAGGACTACAGCAGCAAGTCAGAGGTAGACGTTCCATTGTAGGACTAATTTATGCAAAACCAGAATACACAAAATAGGAGAAACTTTGTTGCCATTTTTTACTTCCAGTATGATTGATCTAAGACATGCTCTGCTGCAGTCTTGGGCTGTTAGTGGGTGGTGAAAAAAAGGGGGAGATGGAATTACTAAACCCCTGGGGAGATCTGGCAGAATGGTTTTAAATCTGACACTCTTTGGAAAAGAGATTAGCTTTTTAATGACATAAAAGAACCAGATTGGGAACTAAACCACTGGAACAATATGCTCTGAAAAAACATGTGAGCATTTGGCCTCAAATACAAATTCAAAGCCAACAAAAGAACAGATGAAAAGTGAAGGAAAGCAGTAATTCACTTTGTCTTGGATTTGTGAGCACATACACTAGGAGACATTCTATTTTGTGTTCGCAAGTGATAATCTTGAGATATTATTGAGCCTGTGCATGAATTTCTTTATGTCTTTATTTCTTTACTTGTTTGTTTCAGCTGTATAATGAAGTGAAGGTCCATCGAGAGAGAGGTGCTATTGGACCAAATGCTGACACACAGAGGCATGCTATAAGGCTCAGTACACGTTCCCCCAGCACTGTGTCCAGTTCTCTGACTGACCCCTCAGAAGCCCACGGCAGCAGCTACTCTGAGCCTCTCACCCAGCACAGCCATAGCAGCACTGAATCCAGTCGAAACTGCAGTGAACCAAATGACCAGCACTGCAGTGTTCAGACTGAACCATCAAAGCAGCGCAGTTCTGGGAAGTATGAGCATGGGGAGCTCGGGGCCATTAATACTGCAGAGCTGGAGGACATTCTGCATGGCTGTCTCAGTAAAAGACTTGGGAATGAGCCTATGTCTATAGGACAAGAGGATCTCGTCAGCCCCTTCGAAAGGTTTCAGAGCGCGGACATCAGCTGTGCAAGTGATAAAAAAAAAAACACAATGGCCCTCAATGCTGTAAGTTTGTTGGCTTGCAATACTGGGACATATTGAATACATTATTTGGTTTCCTGGGCCTTCTTAGTCTTCACCATTCCTTCCTTGCTGCATCTTGTCTTTTATCACTCTACTACCCTTTTGCTCATGTTTTCTTTGTGACCGAAAGGTTCTTTGCTATTATACTAACCAACTCTGTGACATTTCATTTGTCCTAGGCTCTTAAAGAAATAGCAAGGGTAAGTGAGGAACTGTGCAGCTACCAGGATGAGATCAGAAAAAGGCCTGATGTCAAGAGGTAATTGCTTATAATCTCCAGCAGTTTTTCACACATTGGGAACATTCTGCACTCGCTACATGGGGTAATGGTGTTTTGTCTTTTATTTTCTACTTCAGAAGCTGCACCGAGTCAGTTTTCTTTCCAGAAGAGATTGGGGTGACAGAGAAGGACGAACTGGAAACGGGATCTGCAGATTTCAGCTTGAATGAATGGTGCAAAGCCCTTGACAACCAGAAATGGATCAACTGGGAGGACATCAAAAAGGAATCCAGCAGGGCAGAGAGTGACACTAAGCTGCCTGTGAAGAGAAGACAAGCACCTCCCATCCCTGTCCGGAGCACGTCTTGGTACCTGAACAGTCCCCCTGCTAAAGAAATAGAGTCCAGTGCCCCAGAACTACTCATAGACAGAAGGTGTCAAAGCCCTTGCATTCACAGAAAGTGCAACAGCCCCTCCATAGTCCGTAAATTTGAGGCAATGCTACAAGAGAACGAGGGAAAGATTCTGACAGACTCTGGGATCGTGTCCTGCTCAGTGCCTCTTGATTCCAAGTGCAATATCAGCTGCTGCCAGAGCCGATGGTCCTGTGATGGAAGCAGGTTTGGCAGCAGCAAGTCATCCACATATGTGCCTGTCCAAAAATGCCTCTCAGATGTTAACATAGTGGCTGCAGGGGCTGAGTGTAGTCAAAACCAAATGGATGCAGAGAATAAACAAAACCTGAGGGGAGAGCATCATCTAACAGACTCCTCACACAAGGGCACAGCTACAGACTCTGCACAGACTCTGGACATAACCATGCCTTGCATCAATACCAAAGTGTCTAGAAGAAATGAGACATTAGAACGGAAAACGGCTGAATTCAACCGTATGCTCTTTCAGGCAGGCATGGGTTTTCAGTACAGTGAGGATGGTCTCGGCTCCACAGATGTGCACTGTGCATTTGACAGTACTACTGCCGTTCCATCTTCTTATTCTGAGGACAATCCAGCTGATGTGCAGTCTGATCTTGTGGTGCAGAATCCAAAGGGCAAATGTGGAGAGACTGCTCCTCAGACATCACCACAGTTAAAGCACCAAACAAGGGACTCTATTTCTGACCTTCCACCTCTGCAGCAGGATGTTAAAATGAAGAAAGTAACCTCAGACCTATCAGAGCATCCAGTAGTGAAGCATAAGGACTTTGTACGCCTGCCAGCACACACAGAAGACAAAGAATTGAAGCCTTTGTTCCTGCAGAACAGGACATCTGCCACTCAGTTTGATCCAGGTCTGACAATCAGTCCTTCTGATTTAGATGCAAGTCCATCACAACTGAAACATCAGACCGATAAGCTGAGTAAAGGAAAGTTTGTTGGTTCAGATCCCCATCCTGCTGAAACAAAGTCTAAACAGCCTGAACGTCCAAAGCAGGACATGTCCACCAGGTCAAGAGTTTTAGACGAAAATCCTTGGAAACCTATGACTCTGGCTGCTTACCCTCGACCGGTAGAGTCCCGCTCCAATTATGGGGCAGTGGAGAGGATTTTGAAGAGCTATGAAAATATGGGAAGATCCCAACAAGACACCTACTTGCAGTCCAGTCCAGGGAAGGAGGAGGACCTCATCGAGCTTTTGGATATGCTGGAAATACAGCATCAGTCTAGATCCAATCAAAGATTTGCACATACACCTCACCACCAGGCTGTAACCCACAAAGAGGCACATGTGACAGTGAAGGTCAGTACCGAAGTGCATAGAAAAACATGCCTAGAAACATTGTCACAACCTCATACAGTTACACAGTTATTACCTGAGATTGGAACACCCGACTACATGAAAGATAGTTCACAAGAGGGAGGTGTAGTATATGAGGTGGAGGTGTAAATGTCTGTTCTGTATTAATACACATAATAATACACACACAATACAGAGACACTCAGTCAATTCACCAGTCTCCAAGTCTTTATCATTCTCTGGAGAAGCAGCATAAAAAGAAAATATTTTGTATTTTTTTTATTTCTTAGTACTGCAGAGAAGGTTCTTTCATGCACCTGGGAATATTTAGAATTTATCAGGAAAAATACCCTGACTCCACAAAACCTTTAAAAGAGCACAATTAAAATTCCTTATACTGAATTCCATCAAAAATATTTCCAGATTGCACAGTGCCAAGCACATCACTATTAGGAACTATTCAGTTGTGGTATGTGCAGAAAATGAATGCACCTTCTCATTAAAGAGGTGAAGCATTTTCTTCAAGTCCCTCAAATTGAAAAACTAATGGTGCAGAATTTTGGCACTGTTGCTTGGTCCTAAATCCAAACCTTTCATCTTTGGCTCTGTTGGAAACTGCTTTTAGTCAGGATGCAGACCTTGTAGTGCAATTACGGAACTATCTACGTACGGCCAGCAGAGAGAAAGCTCTTGTCACAAGTTTCTTTTGTAGATTACAGACTATTGGCAAATAGGTCTCTCTGATGTATATCAAAACACTAAGACTCAATTACGTTTCTTTATCTAAGCTTTCTTAGTAGAGAACATTCAGTGCAAACAAGTCTGAAACTGGATTTTTTTTTGTGAAAGCCAGAAATGCTGGTATATCATATCGTTCATTAATGACAGAAGACGTGTTACACGTTGAAACTTAAAGGGGCACCCTGGCCCAAAGCTAGCATTTTAATATGGCACTTGTTATGTTATTGTAGTATTCTGTAGCACAGCATCTCTCTGCCTTATCATAGTTTTTGTATTATTTCATGTTTTTGTTGGTGATTTTATGTTTATTCTGCAAAAAGTTGATGCCAGAGACAAGCTTTTACCCTTTCAGCTGGAAAATATAAACAAGATTTAGAAAGGTATCTAAATAGCTTGCTACTTTGCTAACTTTAATTTTTATCTTGTGGTCCTATTATGAGTTATTTCTGTCACTGAGTGCTCCAATCTCTCTCCATTGTAATGGTTCTTTAAAGACATTTACCACAGTTATACAGCTCCAATAAGATACTCTTCTTCATACCAACAACTTTAAGTTTAATCTAGCTTTCTTCTGCATTCACCAGCTAAAGAACAAGAAGCATTTCAAACAATGGAGTTTTAGCTTTTTAAAAGTTCCCCCTACCTTCAAGATGCATCATCAGTGTTTACAGCAAATGTAGCCAGGATTATATTTTTCGTTTTGGCTGGAGAACCACTTTAAACAACACATACAAAACAATGAGATTTCTTCAAATTGTTTGTCTCTACAGCAAAGCAAAGAGTCCACAGTAAGTGCCAAGAAGAGTTTCTCACGTCCAGCTTGTCCTGCAAAAAGACGTCCGCCCTCACGCTGGGCTAACCGCTCTTCCTCCACCTCATCTACATCCTCTCCCTCACCTTCACCAACAGCACAACCCACAATCACCACCCCACGGCAAACGTTCACCTACTCCTCCTTTCATACAGAGACCGTCATCATGTGAGAATGTATGAGAAATATGATTCGTCTATGTGGCACACGGGCTAACTGTCAACAGTGCTTTCCCAGCTGAATGTTGCTTCATCTCTTCCTGATTACCTTTGTACATACCAACAATGACTGTTAGTCTAGCTCAGTTTGTTAAGTTACAGCGTGGCATACTGTTGCTTTGCTTTAATCACAAGTTTTCTGTAATCATCCTATGAAGCATATCTGTGTATATTTCCTGCTTGAATCATGAAATGCAGGAGCCGTTTTCATGATTCATGCCAAAGGCTGTGTTCACAAACCAATGATGAGATTTGCGTTCTTTGTACCTGAAAACTGCCGTGTTATTTCTCCTCATGCTTTTTAGATGTTTCCTATATGTGAGGCCTAGTTTTTTTTTTTTTGTAACCTTACCCAAGTGTAATAGTGCTGATAATTTCACTGATATCATTTGTTATACTTTTCCTGACTCTTATTTAAGAAAATAGTTGACTTGTATTAATAAGATAAGCATTACAAACTCCCTCTAACTGGTTGTACTGAGGTGAGACATATCATTGAAGTAAAGCCTTTACAACCTCTATTTCCTAGTAATAATATCTCAAATGCAATGGCTTTTATCAGGTCGACACAAATAAAGTACAGAGTACAACGCCCCACTTTTCTTTCCTTGATTGTTCATTGTGTTGCATTTATAGTGTCCAGTCAAATGCATTTTCTGCCTGCATCTAATGAATAGCTCTCATAACACCTTGAGATGTATCTTAAGCATTCTGCTAGGCAACATCCTTTATTATGATAGTAATGTGGTGGCTGACAGCTACATGTAAAACAATTATCTCAAGTAGGGATCTGAATTCAGCATCTAGGACACAAGTTTGGCAAGTCACCAGCTTTAGTAGTCTGTCAGTCTGGGGATATTTTAACAGCCTGGAGTGAATGAGGTCTGCAAAGCAGAA
Source organism: Pygocentrus nattereri (assembly GCF_015220715.1). NCBI lineage: Eukaryota > Metazoa > Chordata > Actinopteri > Characiformes > Serrasalmidae > Pygocentrus > Pygocentrus nattereri. The sequence goes on from NC_051213.1 coordinate 26,743,077, forward strand.
GCCCTGAGACACCTAACCCCTGGCTGTAATGTGGTACCCTTTGACCAAAATAGCATGTGCCACAGTTTTTTGGTGCCAGAAATCCTATCCCAATGGTGATATAAATACTATGTTCCTTTCCTGATGTGGAGACACGCACTATTTCCTCTTTTCCGGTTGTTTCTGTTTAGAAACGTAGAGTATAACTTTTTTTTTTAGGACAGCCTTTAAATAGCAAGTATAATGTCCATCATCACAGAGTCCCATCGTTTGCTTTAGTACTTTTGACTTATTAAAGATACCTGACAAGTGTAGTCTTCACCATTGTTCTTTCCATTATACCGTTGCCCAAAATGTCTTAGCGCAGTTGCAGTGGCATGCTGTCAGCCAACCTAAGCTAAAAAAGCTTTGAACAAAGGCCTTCCCCATGTGTTCTTTCCCATCTTTCCTCACTACCACCACTCCTAAACCTTTCAGTCCCTTCCCCCTCAGTCCTTTCCCACCAGGAAGCCTAAGGCCATGTAGATATAGGCCTCACAGAGGCCTTGAGCATCTGTCATGCTGTCAGTCACCCAACCTGTAATAGGCTTTTTACTGCTGCCTGAACTGTCTGCGTCAGTAAGGCAGTAAGGGTGTGTTAACATTTAGCATGCAAGCCATATCCAAGAGTATGAAGCTGGAGATTAGACCAAAACTAGATAGATAGATAGATAGAACTTTATTGATGATTTATTGAGGGAAATTGCAAAAATGTGCCTGTTTCAACAAAAGAAAACAAAATTGCAGTCACATGAGAAAAACAGATGCCTTTCATGATTTCTTTCAAATAACCTGCATAATACATTTTTTCCTTTGTGATTTGATTCTACACATGATGAAAGCATTATATCACCAAACCTCAAAACCAGAGGCAATAATACTCAGTTTGTCTCTCTGAGTACACTGCATTTATACTGTCTCTGATTTTCTCCATTATGGGAATTTTCAACTCACTTAGAATCTGGTCACAACAGGTTTCCCCACGAAAAAAATCAAACGATGACTTCAGTTTTATTTAAGCAACCAGGCAAAATTTTAAAGCTGTGCTCTAGTTCCTTTTTTAGTTACTTTTTAAAGTTTGCATCTAGGTTTTAAATCACACCTTAAATATTGAGATAAATGCTGCTTACAGCCTTACAGCCATGACTGAACTGAGCTGACATATTAACTGGATATAAATACAACACAATATTTCCCTGGTCTCATGTTAAAAAATGCAACAAACAAACAAAACGGACAACACTAATTTGTGCGATACTTGAAGCTACACCATGGCTTCAAAATGGCTTCACAAAAAGTTAATCCTCTTTCTTTAAAGATTTTTTTTTTAAATGAGAATATTAATGCCTCACTCATAAAAATGACAGACATCTTACTGCTTCCTCCAACAACACAGGATAAAGAGATTGTATGTATACATAGAGATACACAGATTCTGGAACAAAGCTTCCTTTGGAAATTGAATGTTTGCCCATTTACAAAATTATTAAACCATGAAAGAGTCTGAGCAAAAGAATGAAAGGAAAAAGTATTAGGCCCTTTTGAGAAATTGTACATATAAAGTATATATGGTGCCTTGTGAAAGTATTCAACCCCCTTAAAAGTAATCAAATGTGTGTAGATTGTAAATGAAATTGACCAATATGCTCTCAACCATTCACCTTTTTTGTTGTTCAAGCACCAGTGTTGTTTTAGCCTTGTGTTTTGGATCATTGTCCTGCTGGAAGGTGAAGTTTCTTCCAAGCTTTAGTACTACAGACTGAAGCAGGATGTCTTGCAGTATCTCCCTGTATTTTGCACCATCCATCTGTTCCTTTGTTTCAACAATATGCCCTGTCTCTGCTGAGAAAAAGCAACTACACAACATGATTCTGCCACCCCCATGCTTCACTGTTGGGATGGTATTTGTTGAGCCACGGTCCCATATAGGCCAGCTGTATGCAGAGCTCTTGTTATAGTTGAGTGGTACCCCTTTACTCCAGTCCCTGAGCTCTGTAGCTCCTTCAGTGTGACTTCCTGGTGTCTCTGGCTTTCCTCACAAGTTCTATTCTTGCTCTGATACTCAGTTTTGAAGGACGGCCTTGTCTAGGCAGTGCCTGGGTGGTATGATGCCGCTTCCATTTCCACACAATTGATTCAATGGTGCTTGCTGGGATATCCAAACACTTGGATATTGTTTTGTGGCTTTTTCCTGTCTTGGTTGTGTCTTTAACTTTGTTTCCCTAGAATGCTTTTTGGTCCTCATTTTCACAGCTTTCCTTCAGAGTCACAGTCATGAGTAGTAATTGAATTAGTTTTTAAATAATTCACAGGGCCGTTAGTAGGCCAGCTGTGTCCTTGTTAGGGCAATGTATTTGATCTGTGTAAACCTGGAGCTTTCACAGTAGAAGAACTGAATACCTATGCAAAAAGCATTTTTCAGGTAGCAGTTTTTGTCCAAAGGTTTTATTTTTTTTACATAAACCAGTATGCACAGCCTGTCTAATTATGCATGCAAAGCTCACTCAAATAGGCATCTAACACAAAGTACATTACCAAACTCTGGGTCTTTAACATAACTGTATATATTACATATTCTGACATTAAAATCTAGGCCAGCCTTGTTAGTAGTTGATGTGATGAGTGACTGTATTTAGGTCTCTGGTTTGGCATATGATGTTATTTACTGCAGAGTGGTACTACATTCAGGCTTATGCTAACAAAGGAAAAAATCTAATTCAGTTGATCCATGAAGAGTAACTTACTTACTGGGTCTTAGAATCCTTAGAATCCGGTGTTTTCTAATCAGTGACTATCAGCAGCAGTAGACCTATGTTAAACCACAGCACAGTTCCTACTTTAAGAGTTAAGAGGCAAATGCCTAAACATAGCCTAGCCTACTTTCAGGACAGGCAATAAACACACCTATGAGCAACTTTGTATCCTGTCCTTAATGTATTTTTAGTATTCGTCTTCTATCTGGGAGAAAATTAGAAACATGGATTTAAGACTCATCCCATCACATAGCACGTGACCTGGACATAAACAGGGAAAGACAGACAGAAAAACTTCTGTTGTCCCTGAATCCACCGCGTCTGCAAGATTTCCCAAAGCAGGCATGTGTGGTGTCTGATGTCCTCTAGTGGAAACATCAGTTTCAGCACTAAACTGATCTGTAATTTGTTAAACGGTGTGAACACATTCATATTTAATAATACATTTTTATATACATTTATGATCATAGTGACATTAAGATGATGCGTTACTGGGAATTTCTTACAGTAAATTCTGATATTAGACCAGGATCAGTGACCAGCGTGCTTCCTCACAGCAGACACTGTACTGGAGGTGCATTAGTGTGTCCTACGAAGACACATCAAAACACCAACGGCCAGGCTGTGTGGCAGGTTAAAGGGATACAAAAAAGAGTGAGTGATCACCTTTCAGGCAGGCAGGATGTTTTAAATGAAGTTTTGCACATGTCTGCAGGGACAGAGGCATTCAGGATTACTGTGGGGTTCATCTGGATTCCATCACATCAGGGAGTGGAGGGAAACACGAGCGCTAATAAAACAGCTAAGACAGCTCTGCAGCGAGAGAGAGTTGATGCTATGAGGAAGGCCAAAGCACAAACTGGAACGTAATGACTGTGACGTGGCGGCAGAGTTAGAAGAGTAAAGGAAGGGCCGGAGCCTGTTTGGGGTTATAAAGAGTTTCACTGAATTTGAATCTGAAGGTCACATGCAATTTAAAATCTTACAAAGTGCCATCTTTACACTTCATTACATTTTCCACACACATAATACAGTCACTGCTGCAGTTATGCGAAGCTCTCACATCACATAACAGAAGTACAAGCCGAGAGACCAAATGTATTTAACCAGTAAGCCGTGTTGAATAAACTGCTGTATAGAACGGCAGAATGTGCAAGTGGCAAAACAAACTTGTTGGGATGACAAAGGGAAGAAAAAAACAAGACAAGCCAAATAAGACAACCAGACAAATACATTAACACCAATTAACAGGATAACTTACAAACAAAAATAAAAATAATTTTCAAAACAACACTCCTGAAAGGATGGCTCTTCAAGGATTCTTTAGTAAAAGGTTCTCTAAAGAACCATGGACACTCAAAGAGCCCTTCGCATGGTTAAATGGTATTTGCATCAAAGAAGAGTTCCTCAGCTTGGTGGAGAATGTGGTGTGGATGGTTCTGTGTACCACCTTCCTAAAAGGGTTCTATGTAGCACCCAGGAGGAAGCTTCTGTTGTTACAAGCCTGGCATCGTAACAAAGGAAGAGCCCTTTTTGCGGCTACACGGAACCCTTTTAGAAAGGTTCTGTATAGAACCATCTACAAAAATAGCAGCACTTTAATCGGCGATGCGGTGATAAGGAGGAAACTGTGAGAACTTCTGATCCCGCAGTTTATAAACCGTATAAACCGCTGAAATGACGCTCACGCGCGCGACTCCAGCGTCGATCGTTCACTCAAGCGGTAGAACACCAGGGGGAGTGTCATCGCGAAATAACACCTCGACCTCGAGTGCTCTATTGCTTTTACACACCTGCTGAATGGATAAAGTAAGAAATATATCTGTCGTTTTAATGTCAGCGGTTCCTTCTGCCAAATTAGAGCTCCTTAACAAGCAGCTACGTCAGAGTAACGAGCTCCGCCCACTCGCTGCCCCGCCCGCAGTCTCCGCGCTGGAGTTTTCTGTTTGTGCCAAAGTAAAAGCGTTCAAATGGCTTGAGCGTCTCCTGTCAAAGTGGTTGCTTGGCGTCGCAGTGGAGTGACAGAGTGAAAAGTTAGATCGCTTTTCTGCCCATCAGCTCGCGCAGCCAGCGCTAACTGTCGTACAGTGGGCCATACACAGCCCCTCTTGCGCCTCAGGGTTTAATGTTAGTCCTTTTAACGTGCGATGTGCCCTCCGGGCTCAAACTACATTCACTCGTCGCTGGGCGCGTGGTGGGATAATATAGGCAAAAACGAGATTTTTTAAAATTAATTTTGCCTCGATTTAAAAAAATGCATTCACATAATACATTTCTACAAAACAGTCTAATTAAGCAGTAAGGGTCAATGTAAGTTCATGAAATGTTAAAGCCGTTGATAAAGGTCTGTGTGAAAGGCACAGCACAGTTACATAACCTACCCGCTCTCTGCTAACGGACGCTTTACTGCACATTAAGGTTACTTGCTATATTTATCTTTTCATCACACGAGGTCGATCCGATTGCCTGCCTGCTCTTTCAGAAATGTCAAAAATGTCCCTATTTTCTCAAAATAGTCATAAAGCTGCAGGAGGTAGTGTCTGCTTAGTTAGCTGATCTGTGCAGGTCACGGAAAGTAAATTAGAGATTTACAAGTCCTTTGGTACAGTTTTGCTCACCAAGAGTAAATCTTACAAATCCGCGGTCACAGTTTATAAACCGAGAGTAGGGGTTACTAAACTGCCGGGAGCAGATCTTCCTCCTCACCTTTCTCTCTCGTTAGTGACCCCTACCGGGCTCCGGACAGAGAGGGCGTTGGAGTAACTGCTGGGGTCCTTCCAGTCCAGCAGGGGGTGTAATACACATTTCAGCTGGATGGCGACCGCTTCACCGCCCGAAGAAGAGGTGGAGTCTTGTAGGGTCGCTCAGTCTGACCGTTTCATTAGTGAACGGCTGTTAAAAGAGTCTGAGCGCCGTGTTTACACAGTGTGTTGGGTAAGAGGACTGTTCAGTTACTGTTAACACAGCTGACACAGTGTGTCGGGTAAGAGGACTGTTCAGTTACTGTTAACACAGCTGACACAGTGTGTCGGGTAAGAGGACTGTTCAGTTACTGTTAACACAGCTGACACAGTGTGTCGGGTAAGAGGACTGTTCAGTTACTGTTAACACAGCTGACGCAGTGTGTCGGGTAAGAGGACTGTTTAGTTACTGTTAACACAGCTGACAGTGTGTCGGGTAAGAGGACTGTTCAGTTACTGTTAACACAGCTGACACAGTGTGTCGGGTAAGAGGACTGTTCAGTTACTGTTAACACAGCTGACGCAGTGTGTCGGGTAAGAGGACTGTTCAGTTACTGTTAACACAGCTGACACAGTGTGTCGGGTAAGAGGACTGTTCAGTTACTGTTAACACAGCTGACACAGTGTGTCGGGTAAGAGGACTGTTCAGTTACTGTTAACACAGCTGACAGTGTGTCGGGTAAGAGGACTGTTTAGTTACTGTTAACACAGCTGACAGTGTGTCGGGTAAGAGGACTGTTCAGTTACTGTTAACACAGCTGACGCAGTGTGTCGGGTAAGAGGACTGTTCAGTTACTGTTAACACAGCTGACGCAGTGTGTCGGGTAAGAGGACTGTTCAGTTACTGTTAACACAGCTGACGCAGTGTGTCGGGTAAGAGGACTGTTCAGTTACTGTTAACACAGCTGACGCAGTGTGTCGGGTAAGAGGACTGTTTAGTTACTGTTAACACAGCTGACAGTGTGTCGGGTAAGAGGACTGTTCAGTTACTGTTAACACAGCTGACACAGTGTGTCGGGTAAGAGGACTGTTCAGTTACTGTTAACACAGCTGACACAGTGTGTCGGGTAAGAGGACTGTTCAGTTACTGTTAACACAGCTGACACAGTGTGTCGGGTAAGAGGACTGTTCAGTTACTGTTAACACAGCTGACACAGTGTGTCGGGTAAGAGGACTGTTCAGTTACTGTTAACACATCTGACAGTGTGTCGGGTAAGAGGACTGTTCAGTTACTGTTAACACAGCTGACAGTGTGTCGGGTAAGAGGACTGTTCAGTTACTGTTAACACAGCTGACACAGTGTGTCGGGTAAGAGGACTGTTCAGTTACTGTTAACACAGCTGACACAGTGTGTCGGGTAAGAGGACTGTTTAGTTACTGTTAACACAGCTGACAGTGTGTCGGGTAAGAGGACTGTTCAGTTACTGTTAACACAGCTGACGCAGTGTGTCGGGTAAGAGGACTGTTCAGTTACTGTTAACACAGCTGACGCAGTGTGTCGGGTAAGAGGACTGTTCAGTTACTGTTAACACAGCTGACGCAGTGTGTCGGGTAAGAGGACTGTTCAGTTACTGTTAACACAGCTGACGCAGTGTGTCGGGTAAGAGGACTGTTTAGTTACTGTTAACACAGCTGACAGTGTGTCGGGTAAGAGGACTGTTCAGTTACTGTTAACACAGCTGACACAGTGTGTCGGGTAAGAGGACTGTTCAGTTACTGTTAACACAGCTGACACAGTGTGTCGGGTAAGAGGACTGTTCAGTTACTGTTAACACAGCTGACGCAGTGTGTCGGGTAAGAGGACTGTTTAGTTACTGTTAACACAGCTGACGCAGTGTGTCGGGTAAGAGGACTGTTCAGTTACTGTTAACACAGCTGACGCAGTGTGTCGGGTAAGAGGACTGTTCAGTTACTGTTAACACAGCTGACGCAGTGTGTCGGGTAAGAGGACTGTTCAGTTACTGTTAACACAGCTGACGCAGTGTGTCGGGTAAGAGGACTGTTCAGTTACTGTTAACACAGCTGACGCAGTGTGTCGGGTAAGAGGACTGTTCAGTTACTGTTAACACAGCTGACGCAGTGTGTCGGGTAAGAGGACTGTTCAGTTACTGTTAACACAGCTGACGCAGTGTGTCGGGTAAGAGGACTGTTCAGTTACTGTTAACACAGCTGACGCAGTGTGTCGGGTAAGAGGACTGTTCAGTTACTGTTAACACAGCTGACGCAGTGTGTCGGGTAAGAGGACTGTTCAGTTACTGTTAACACAGCTGACGCAGTGTGTCGGGTAAGAGGACTGTTCAGTTACTGTTAACACAGCTGACGCAGTGTGTCGGGTAAGAGGACTGTTCAGTTACTGTTAACACAGCTGACAGTGTGTCGGGTAAGAGGACTGTTCAGTTACTGTTAACACAGCTGACGCAGTGTGTCGGGTAAGAGGACTGTTCAGTTACTGTTAACACAGCTGACGCAGTGTGTCGGGTAAGAGGACTGTTTCAGTTACTGTTAACACAGCTGACGCAGTGTGTCGGGTAAGAGGACTGTTCAGTTACTGTTAACACAGCTGACGCAGTGTGTTGGGTAAGAGGACTGTTCAGTTACTGTTTACACAGCTGACACACTGCGCCCTGCTCAACGGGGCTTCTGCGCTCCTTCATGCGCGGGTCAATCACATTTTGGTCTGATAAGTAGCACCAAAGCTAATATTAAGCTGATATTAACACTGATACTTTTAAAACGCGAGATTTTTAGTGATTTCTACCGTGAGAAGTAGTGTAGAATTATATTTGCAACCTTTCTGTTAATAATAGATAAACTGTGTAGGGAAACAGTTCCTAATGGTCGTCCTTCACAGAGTCAACAGAAGCTACAGTCAAAAAGAGGAAAATTAGTCCATAAAAATTACATCAAGGGATGAAAAGATAAAACAAAATACCACGCAAGTGGCGTTAATGTTACAACAAACATGTTGAAAGGACGCAAGGTGAGGAAAACACTGAGAAATATATAAATAAGCAGGGGAGAAAGTGGAGCGTAGTTAGTTTAGAAGGAACTTTGTTATAGGGTTTCCAGCTTTTCGCTATGTTTCTTTATGAATGTACAACTTTTTTCATTGTACTGCATTCACGACTCGTGTGCCTGAGTGAGAGAAACAGAGAAGAAAAAGTAGATCCTGCACAGTCAGAGAAAAGGTAGTTACTGTGCAGGTAGCCTGTGTACAAACTGTTAAAGCTACAATAACATCTTAAGGTCTTAACACCTTAAGGTACCCTTTCATAACATAATAAAAACAGAATGATAAAATAAAAAGCCTGCAGAAAAGACGAGTTTTACAGACTCAGTGCAGTTTAGAACAGAGAATTGCAACGGATTATGATAGTTATGTTTCCCAGCTAAGCTAAAGTTACTGAAGGTGAAAAGAAAGTGAGACTGAATCTTTTGCATGAATTGCAGTGATTTTATTTTTGTTACTTTTCTGCCATCAGTTTCTAATAATAGTGATGTGTATTTATTTTGCTGCTAAAAACAGCACCTAGTATCAAATATCATGTAAGGATTGATTCTCAAAAAGAAACATCAGGATTAGAAATGGTGTAATTTCAGTATCCATCCGCTCTTCCCTAACAATGCCTACACTGATTGGCGTAGGTGCTGCATATAACTGTGTTTAGTTTTGTTCTAAATTCTAAAATACGAATACTGTAAGATACGCACTGGTGTGACGGGTGTTCCACTGGCAGACCTGTCTCAGTGATCTGTTCTTCATCAGTGACCTTAGCCACAACTCAGTGCAATGAACAACAGTAGAGTACGCTGTATGTCCAAATATGTTAACGCACCCTTTCTAATTTAGCTATTTTAAGATGCATCCATTACTGATACAGACATTTAATTTAATTGTGTTCACAAAGCTTATACATTGCCAAGTGAATAGCAATGTCTGACTGCACAATTCTCAAGGCCAAGCATCAGTTAGAGGGGTGTAAAGCTCCCAGTTTTGGCTTTGGGATATTCTGTTGTTATAGTAATAAAATGCTTTTCCGAGCATGTTGCGGACATTGTCAGTACTAAAGAACACTGACCTACTACATGTTTTGTTACAAAGAAAGCATAATAAGGTTATCATAGGTTTGGAAAACAGTTTTTAAATGTAGCACAGTGAGAGAAATTAAGCTTCTATCTTCTGACCTGAGGATGGTCAGCTCCCTCCATTGTTTGTCCTATCTGCTGATCTGAGGTGGTCAACTCCCTGCATTGTTGGTATGGCCCTTTGATTGCCGACCATAAGGTCACAATAACCCTCCAGGGTGGCAACCATCAAGGAGTGTTGATTTTCGCCATCCTTGCAGGGAGTCGGCATCCCTGTCCTTTTGATAGGGTAATCAACATCCCCCTGCTTAACCCCCTCTTCTTTATCACCCTCATCCCCCTTGCTTACCCCCCCTAAAACTCCTTTTCCTCACCTTTATCCTCCTCCCACAACTTCCAGTGTATATAAGGTCCTCCTAAAATATGCCTAATCAGACTGGCTGTGATAGACTGGCTGTGATCGACTAAGCTGTGCCCTTCAGTTTAGTGCTATAAGCAAGATTATTTCTCCTGTGCCACTTCAGTAGAGACAGCAGACAGCGGAATGGCTTTGTGTGCTGCCAGTCATCCCTTACTCCAGAATACTCGAAATGCTTTGAGGAGGTGTTTCAAGCAGAACAGGGCATTCTACTCCAACATCAGCGGCCCTCAGGAGGAAGAGATTCGTCAGAAACTCCGGATCTTTCCAGGAGGTTCCGTAGATCTTCAGAAACAAGAGTCGGGCATTGCAGTGATGACAGTCAATAATCCTGCACGGATGAATGCTTTCTCAGGTACATCATATGACAAGACATTTAATGTTCACTTTCTGACATAAATTTTTCACCATTGCACTGTTAGTCTTTTCTAGCCTGTCTCTTTTCCAGGCAGCATGATGCTAGAGCTGGAGGAGCGAGTGAATGAGCTGGAGACGTGGACAGAAGGAAAAGGCCTAATTGTGCAAGGGGCTGCTGGAACGTTTTGCTCTGGATCTGACCTGAATGCTGTCAGAGCAATATCAAACCCACAGGTTTGATATTATTCATAATAATGTTAAAACATTAAGAGGTTTTATACTGAAAATGCAATTTACAAGGGTGTTTTTTTTTTATTTATTTACAAATCAAGAGCTGCAATTCAAGCGAGATGTGATGCAATTTTAACTATATTTAATTACATTATCAACAACATTGAAAGTGATGTGAAAGAAATTTAACCTACTAACACAGGGCTTGTGAATTAGGTGAGTTAGAGCAATCAGAAGTGACCAAACACCCATGTGCTGTAAATATGACAACCACAACTAGCAGCCTTCAAAGCTCATGTCAGAAAAAGTGAATATCTTGGCCAAAACACAGGCCTGGACTTAAATTTACAGGAACCACAACTTGCAGTCACAATATTGGTGAGAGAAATCTCTAGATATTACCCAAATCGTTTATCCCCAATTCTGAATATATATATCAATGTCATATATCAATCAAGTGCAAATGCAAAGATCGAATACCCAAATTACGTTTTTTGTTTTTCTAAAATAAATGAACACATCCTATATAAAGAAAGAAAGTATGACATATGACATATGAAATATGACATTTTTCTGTAAATTTCAGTGCACAATTTATTTTTACTTGCTGTTGGAAAACATGTAAAGACCCCCCCAACAGATGTGTTAAATTCAGTAAATAAAAAATAATTCTGGACTAAAATTTGCAGAAGTGTGTTCTCTGTAGAGGACATTTTAACTTATTTTCAGTTAGGATATCATCAAAAGATGTACTTTGACCAAGGATATCTGTAAAATTTAGTAGGTGACTCCTATCATGTTGCAGTTTACCCAGTTTCAGGAACATGATTAAATGCAATTACATCAAAAAATAATAAACCTGTATGTAAAACCTCTTCCTTATCTATCTTCTATTTCATTTCCTTCTTCTCTTGGTGTTTTAAGTCCAGATAGAAGCTTTTAAGAAAAGTTTTATATTCATAAAAGTAAACTGGATTTTTTTTTTCCTTCCAGGATGGCATGAAAATGTGTATGTTCATGCAGAAGACCCTAACAAGACTGCTTAGGTTGGCATTCACTAAGTGACAGCTTTTATTCAAAATTGCTTTGATTATAGAACTAAAGTTGATATTCATCAGAGCTTACTTTTCTGTCTTAGGTTGCCACTCATATCTGTGGCTTTGGTTGAAGGAAAGGCTTTGGGTGGGGGTGCAGAACTCACTACTGCCTGTGACTTCAGGTAAATTTACTACACCTCATCTAATTAGTGAATTCCGCTAGCTTAAGTTGTACTGAGCTGCGCTCAGTTTGTATAATCTCCATTGAGAAAGAAGACAGTAGAACCATCAAACCATCTAATACTTTTGGAAAGGTGTAGTTGCATTTTTGGTCCAGAAATAATCCAACATCAGTATCTGACTTTGAGTGTATATTTGTTTTATTTTAAATTAATAGCCATGTTTCTGTTGTCAGGTTGATGACATCTGATGCTGTAATCCAATTTGTCCATAAACACATGGGCTTGGTGCCTGGATGGGGCGGTGCAGCAAGGCTCGTCCGAATTGTTGGCAGCCAGAATGCCCTGAAATTGCTTGGTGGTGCAAAAAAAGTTGATCCACATTTGGGGAGGCAGATTGGACTAGTCGATGAAGTGTTGAGTTCTCCTCTCGGTGAAGGCAGTTCCCTGGTGGAGGCAGAGCAGTGGCTGAGCCAGTTCACAAAGGGATCTGCTCCGGTAATCAGGGCTGTGAAGCAAGTGGTGGTGTCTGGGAGAGAACTTTCTCTGGAGGAGGCCCTGAGAACCGAAAAGGATATATTTGGGACTGTATGGGGTGGGCCAGCCAACCTTGAGGCTTTGGCACAAAAAACAAAACATAAGTGAGAGAAATTATTTTAAAACTAACATTTTGCCTCTGTAAAGACTAAATATTTCTATTTATATTGGGGGGAAATGAGCCCCAAATAAGCCACACTCAATCTAAATTAACATATTTCTCACATGGACTTTTTAAAAATAATTTTATAATGAAATAATTTTTTCCCCACATAATCAGGCATGTTATGTATGATTTGTTTAAAAGTAATCAACAAAAAATAAGACGGAAATTCTGCACTGGACTTAAAGGACACCATTGAAGCCCTCTTGTAGTCCCTATAAAGCAGCCAGTTATGTATTTAATTCATTTTAATTCATAACTATTTTATATTTTATTTTAATTATTCATGATTTTTAAAAAGAATCGATCAACACTCTTTCATGAAAGACTAATAACAAACATTCAACTGAGAACAATTGTTAAATTGTTAATTTGTTGATTTATATTAAGCTCAAGATTTTTCTGTAAATGACAGTTTGGATGTACCTAGTGAGTGTTTATATGTCTATATACAGACTAACTACTTTATTAGGTACTTGTAACTTGTATCTACATATTGCCAATTTTATCAGCTCCACTTGCCATATAGACGCACTTTGTGGTTCAACAATTACAGACTCGTCCATCTGTTTCTTTGCATAATTTTTGTTATCCCACCTTTACCTTGTTCATCAGTGGTCAGAAACCCCCCCCCCCCCCCCCCCGGGGACCTCCACAGAGCGGGAGTTGTTTACGTGGTGGATCATTCTCAGCACTGTAGTAACACTGATGTGGTGGTGGTGTATTAGTTTGTATTGGATCAGACACAGTAGTGCTGCTGAAGTTTTAAAACACTATGTCTACTCACTGTCCACTCTAGAGTCTCCTACCTTGTTTGTCCATCTTGTACATTTACATGTACGTAAATGTAAAGACTTTAGACAGTAGCTCTTGTGCTGCTGCACAGTTTGTGTTGTTCATCCTCTATTTTTTCATCAGTGGTCACAGGATACCGCACACAGGACGCTGTTGGTTGGATGTTTTCAGTTAGTGGGCTACTCTCAGTCCAGCAGTGATACTGGGGTGTTTAAAAAACACCTGGATTAACCTTTTGAGTGCCCTGAATTCTGGGGGGTGCCTGAAAATAAACATATTATGATGTTATTCTGTCTGTTAGGAACTGATTCCCATAATTCAGGGAAAGGCCATTGTTTAACTGCTTCACCTACAATCAGTGAGCTTCTGTCTTTGGTGTTTGGAACTAACTAGAGATGCAGCCCTGTTCTGCCTCAGGGTGGGGCTGTAGCAAATTGGTACATCTAGATGGTCCTTCATAGCCTAGGAACTGTAGCTATGGTTGGAATACCTCTGAAGAAAATTTACAATATACTGTAGCAATAAAAACTTGCCCAACTGGTGGAAATTGTTACTTACAAAAGAGGAAAACTAGAGTAGACTGTTTACTAAACAGGAATTGTTAAACCAAATGTGTTGTTGTCATTGAGGCTATCATCAGTGCCAGCGAATGAGTTAGCAGCCAGCAAATACCAAGGGGCATTTCGCATACTGGTCTTGATCATTGCAAACATGGTATTAGACTGAGCACAATCTGTTATGGCAGAACTACAAAGGGCATATATGTAGTAAATGGAGCTGATAAAATGGACAGTGACTGTAGATACAAGCTAGGTGTACCTGATAAAGTGCTCAGTGAGTGTATTTAAAAAGACACTAAATTGAAGTTTGTATGTAACGACTCAGTAAATAAATATATCTGAAAAGCTGTGTTTTTCAATCACTCTGGTGGTTTTTTGAAGACTTCTTTTTAGCAATAGTAAACTCTACACACTGCAAATGTCCACCTGACTTCAGTCTTGGTCAGAGAAGCTACCTTTTGAAATGGAAAAGAAACATATCTAGATCATATGGTCATATTGGTACATTGCTTACATATTAATCTCTATATTTTGGGAATATTATCAACACCACCCTTGTTTGTCCCTTAGAATCCTGAAAAGTCTTTCTTTCCAAGACCTTTTTTAACCAAAGTTTTCATGGTGGGGTTGGCATGTGAGAGCAGTCCCTCCATATGGACACAAACATCCAAAGCTAAAAGAATTATATTGGGTCAAAACTCTAAGTAACTTTTTAATTTCTCCATTTTTAAAAACATTTCAATGATGTTCTGTATAGGTACCAAAGCCAAACCCTTGAGGGGAGACAGCATTTGTACCCTGAAAGGAACAGTTGTTCTGAGAGTGTGTATTACAGTGGTAACATCTGTGTTTTGAGGGGGAAAAAAACAAAAATGTTTTTTCTCTATGGACAAAACCTCACATCTCAATTTTTGTCTTTTTTAACACAATTTGAAATTGTGTTTATTTCTTCTCCTGTAAAGTTACTTTTTGGAGGTATTTTGTTCAGACCGTGACAGTATTATCTATTTCATTGCAAAACACATCCAGAGTGAGGGAAAAAGGAAAACTTGTAATCTATCAGCTGTCAGAAGATGACTAAAAATGTTTGAATATAAAATCATTTCTATTTGTAACCAGTGTTGTCAGTAAACTGGCAGTAATTTACCTTCAGTCTCATTACTGTCTTTATTCTTCTGTTGTGTGGAATCCTAGTGGTTGAAGCCCTTGGGCTTAACTGATGATTGTCCTAAAGCCATCTGTGTAACTTCAACAAGCATCGCTTTACAGTGTAGAAGTAGACAGGACATTCCTGTACTGCTGTATCTTAGCCCTATTTCTGGGATATAAATGAAAAAACTAATGGGGTCTGGCAGCCACCTTACTGTGGGGAAACGACAAGATTCACTATCACAAAGCATCACTGTGTCTAAGAGTTTTTACCCCTACAGGGTGTTAACATACGGAATTCACTTCCTAATGAATTAAAGATGTTTGAGAGGAAAGACGTTGAAGACGAGGAAGTTGAAGATTTAATATCTTTTTCAAGTCAATCATATCTTTACAATCAAGTTTGTGCTAGAGGAGTTTAGAGAGAAAGGGAGTTTTATGAACAGAGAAGAAAGTGAAATAAAAGTGACGTTAAAGAGAAAAGTGGGCTGGTAGGTGAGTGTAATGACTTTGTGACTTCAGCACCAGCTCTGTGTCTCTCTTCAGCATCTTTGAGAAAAAAAGAGGCCTGAACAGGTCAATAGAAGTGAATGTGTCACCACACTCGTTTA